>NC_056707.1:23575267-23702767 GCF_018831695.1 Puntigrus tetrazona
TCAAAAGCAATTGTAAACATTTTAAAGAATGAATATTCCCATATCTGCAATTCCACAGAATGTTTTATAAAGAATACTTCATATTTGTCACCAGATTATATGTAATATCTCAAATATTTGTATATGTGACTCTTTTGATATGAATCTTGACTAGCTATTATTTCAGGTTTGTACTTTCTTGTTTCCAGTTTAACTTATAATCATGCTTTGCTCTTGCAATTGTATTCATTATTTTAGTTTTTATTTACTTCTAATTAGCATTTTATTTCATATGGTATTACTAATTTTAGTTTTTTGCTAGTTTTGAAGTTAAAGGTTAAAATAGTTCGAATTAATGGCTAGCTCTGCTATGAATAAGCCATACAGTGTTCACAAAGACTCACTGTATTACGTTTGTGTGTGTATTATTTGCTAAAGCAAACTGTGTTTATTTTTACCGGTTCATGCACAAAAATCATGGTAAAACTAAGGGTTCTCCTATTTTCTCCCGCTTCTTCAGCTGCCTTCACGAACCTGACAGTTCTATTTATTGTATTTACTCTAACTACTTTCAATTTAAGGTCACCGCTTTGAGGATAACTCTGGGTTAGACGCTCACCCCGTCAAGAAATCAATGTCAAGTCCCACGAATCAGCACAGCTCACCTCCTCTGTCCAGCCTGAAGAGGAGGAAGAGGATGGACAAGAAAACTCACGTAGGTCAGTGCTGAGCCTCTTAACCTCACAGAAAGTTTCAAACACAGCTAGACGTGACAGTTAGCTCATTATAAATTTATCTCTGCTCATTTAGACTAAAGTAAACTGATCAAAATACAGTTTGTTCTGTTTTAAATGAGAAGATTTAGTACAATAAGCTATGGGAAAAAGTGTTCACACAATAGCACTGAAAATCTAGCAAAAAAAAATTGATTTGAGATTCTGTCTTGCCTCGAGACTAAGCTCAAAGTAAAGCCATTGTTTTCCACACGGACATCGATACTATTAATGAGGTGTGTGCTAATAGAGATAATCAGGTAGAGGAGCAGGAGAGACCTCGATGCAGCATCTTTCCTCTGATGTCTATTGATCTGTTTAATCCGTGGGCTTCACTAAACGGGTGAAAGCAGTGTCTCCGGGCAGCTTCTATTAATTACATGATATACTAAGTCAGTCAGAGCTGAAGTTCCCCTGTTATTCATGTGGCTGCATCTGGCGATCTAATCTCCCAATCAACCAGCGGAGGAGAATCAGCTGTCTCGCTGGAGGTCAGGATCTATAGATGCATAAACATGCTCCCAAAGTCCTCCATAGAGCACAAGAGTGAACTTTTTTTTACTTTTTAACAGTTCCCAAATATTCTTCAATGGTCAGCAGCAGAGATGAACTAACATGCAGCCTGGCATCTAAAGCAAGTTTATTTGGAAGAAAAATGTAAAATTACATTAAGGCAATAGTTAAAATTACTTATTTCTAATGATGTTCATGAAGTTGAATTTAACTTCATTGATATTTTGCTCAGCTTTATTGCAATTGTTAACAGTGATATTTTCAATAGTAACTAAATTTGAAACATCACTTATTTTCTTAGTCATATGTTTAAAAACAATTATGAATATATTTATAACTTCTTTATTACTAAACGTTTAATCAAAGATAGACATATAAGGAATTGAGAACAAGATGATATTTTCACTCCGATCGCTTGCAACGTTCATGGGAGTAAAAGATCCATGCTGGCTTGTAGCCAGACAAATAACGATCTGATTGCTTTTCATCTTTTTGTTATTACAGTATAGTTCTTAGCACTTTAGAATTTGCAAATGAAACCTCACAAAAAAGTTTATGAAAAAACTGAAATCTACTTGATTCTGTGGGCTCAGCAGGCTACGTGAAATCATCACATAAATAAATCTCAGAGTAGCCACGTAAGTCTAACCTGGAAAGGTTTTTATTTGGCTTGGATAGATCTTCAGCAGTACTACCCGTGTTTACGCTAGAATGAAAATACTAGAACGAGAGAAGATTGCTCCATGATATCTGGACTGCTGAGTTGATTCAGCACATTTCCACCTTGCCCTTCCACCCAGAGCTCCACTTGCTTGCCTGTTTCTAGAAATAAGCCCTAGAGTATCTCAAGATGGCCGCATAGCAAAATTGGATTGCTTCGATATAACAATGGTTACGTCATTCATTGGGGTGCGCTTTACGATACAAACATTGACACCGTGGTTCTCCTGTGAGGGAGGTTTGTGTGGAGCTCAGCGGAGCCATAGTGATAAGAAACCAGGAGATGCCGGTGCAAGATTTTCCGCTCGCTGGATCAAGTCGGAGGAAGACGTGAGGAGGAGACGGATCGCCTGGGGTAAAAACTATGTGGCCTTCGCTTGTCCTTCCGTAGGCCTGCTGAGCTCCGCAGGACTACTCACAGTTACGGTAAGAGTCTGCCACCTGCCAGCTTCACTCAGAGTCTCCGTGACTCCCCGCCTCCAATCCCAATAACAAAGCAGTGGCGTATGACTGACACAATTCAAATGGACACTTAAATTACATAAATTGATTAAACTCCTCGCATATCCACTATTCTGACTATGAAAAACGGATGACTTTAAATCTGAGGGGTGACAGCGTAACAGTGCATTAGTTTCAAAAAAAGCATGGCAAAAAATCAGTCAGAAAGGGGCTTTGGTAAGTTTCAGAATAAACCAAAATGATACCTCTGGAAATATGCGCTTTCATGGATGACAGTGATAGATCAGATATGAGATTTTGCAAAAACAAGGAAAAAGTGCTATGGTAATGTAGTAGTAGGCCGTGATAATCCAGAATATGAGTAATTGAAGTATCCTGCAAATATGGTACTTCATGATAACCAAATCTGTCTCAACATTTTGAAAATGGTGAAAAGTTTATCTAATAATCTGTTGGAATTAAATACTTTACGAATTCGTGAGATACTATTATTATCTTCTTTCATTTTAAACTCTGAAAGGCTAGATGTTTGGTGTATATAAACAAAAGATTGTCCATAACAAATGAATAAGTCTGGCATCAGAGAAACAGCCTTCAAATTATTTAATGCAGAAAAAAAGAAAATCAGAAACAGTGAAGTTATAATATATAAAACTGGTACTTTCTGGCCATAACATCTGGCTTGAATGGTACAGTATAAATAATTTAGTCATACCACTGTAATACTGTATACTGTAATTAGTATATCTGAACCTGATATAAAATATATGTACACATAGTAGCTACCTTCTTCATAGAAAACTGTATGTTCTACACCAACCGAGACCAACCCAACCTCTTACAAAAACGCTTCTGCATTTTTAGGTAAAGTACCATTAGTATGTTTATAAACCTTTTAATTACAAGAACATAGGTAGGTGTCCAAATAAACTACCTATTTTTGACCACCTATAATATGTCTTTAGAATCATTTAGCATCTTTTGCATTATTATTTTTTTTTATTTGGCTTATACGTTATATAAGCTTGATTTAACACACATATGTGCCAATATAATAAACATGGGGTTCCTGTTACCCAGGTGCCATATAATGCTAGATCTGGGATCAAACCACGCCCCTGTGCATCGCCTCTAATTTGCTGGTGGAAACTATGATACAATCCTCGACTCAGATCAGAGCCGAAGACCGAGCCAACGTTATGCAGCCCTGCTGCTCAAACACAGGTTAGTGGAGGTCAGAAATCAATACCCAAACAAAGCTCATATTGATCTTCTTTGCTGTGGGCTTTGATGTCAATGTCATCTTGTCACAGCTGCCTGTATTGGTTTCCTGCTAAATGAAGTGGTGGATTACATATAACAATAGACTTCAGCATGGCAGCGCACTCCGGTGGCTCATGGCACTGAAGGTTTTAATGTATCGTTGCTATTGCAGCTGCAGAGACATCAGAAACTGGTTATATCAAAGGTGTGTTTAAAGTAAGAGTTCACTACAGCGCTGTTTACTCATTCCATTCAACCTATTAAATACGAAAAAGAGATGTTAAGCAGAATATCTGAGTTTTGCCCTTTTTACTTCATGCAAGATAATTGTTTCCATCTTATTATGGTATTATGGTAGTCATACAGAGTTTTCTATGATTTCAGAAGACTTGGAGACAGCATTTTAATGGTGCTTTTTAAGATGTTTTTTGGAGATTGGCCAGTATTAATTCACTCTGCATTTGAGATATATCTGACATTAGTTTCTTATCATTTTTTGATTTTATTGAAATTATCCATTTAACTATTTAGCTAAGTTAATGCTGTGTAAGTGCAATATTTGGTATGGATCTGATTATGCTCTTCTCTTGAAGGATTTTGAAGTCCTATGTGTTTTCTTTGATAAGCCTGCTCAGCCTCCGGATCTCGCTCTGAGGTCAGAACCGCATTTCACCTGAGTACTAACAAAATTAATATCGCATGGCTCTGCTAAAGAAATCTGGGCTGCTTTACTAGTTTGAAGTAGCACTTTTTTTCTAACTACATTTTAGTATTATTATCGTAAAATATATTCATACAGCAGCTCCCAAAATATTTTGGGGCACTCGTTGCTTACATTTTAAAAATGCGAATGTCATTCACACTTAAAGTAAGACTTAATTACAAAAATATTTTCTGAGCTATCTTTATTTTACTGATCATTTTACTGTGATTTGTTGTGGTTCAAACCTATTTAGAGATGATTTATTGCTTGATGCTTATGCTATATATTTAAAAAAATATATATACATGCATGCCATTTTTGGTAGGATGCTTATCTTTCACAAGTTTATGGTCAGTAAGTTTTCCAAATAAGAAAAATGAATTCTGTTAGGATGCATTACACCAAAAGAGATTGTGGAAGATAATTTATATTACAAAAGTTTATTTTGTAATATTAGAACAAATACTGTTCTTTTTGAATCCTAAAAAATGCACCAATTCTTTCCATAAAATATTACAACACATCTGTTTTCAAATAAATGTCTCTGAGTATAAAAACAGCATATTAGAATGATTTTTGCAAATAATGTGACTTTGAAAACAGCTTAAAATGATCGCCCAAACGCTTGTGGTTGGTATAAATGCATTTGCAAAGAATGTTTCTTAAGGTGGCCTGAATGTTCTAAAAATACAGGAACTGGCAGTATGTTTGATTAAAATGTATATATTTGTGATTGTTTATCTGTGTTTTTAGGCTAAAAACTAATAAACACCTTCCCTATAAATTTTAAGAACAACAAATCTAGGCATTCCATTCTTCAGTGAGTGCAACAAAAGTTAAAAACCAGTTGTGCTTTTATATCATTTAGAGATGTTGGAACTGCTCAGAGATGCGTATTTGTGGTCAGCTAGAGGGATTCATTTGCCAGGCTATAAAAAACATACACACAGTTAAACGTGATGAAATCTTAGATTAAACGCTCCACAGCATTTCCCATCATCTCAGATGCAGTTTTTAATGGGAAACTGTCAAATTAGTCACAAATATGTCTTGTAATGTGGAAAAAATACATCAAGGTGCTCTGGCTGGGTCATTAGTTACTCAGGTTTTTGGAAATTTTTTCAAACACAATTCAATGTCACACCTTTGTCTCTTTGTTTTCTTTGTGTGTTTAGTTTGGCTGGAGCGTAATTCACTAGATCACAAATGAGGCTTAATGAGTGTGTCGAAGTTGGCGCTGACACGAGGAGTTATGTGATTTGTCTAATAAAGCTGGGCAGCTACTTTATTCTCCACTTTTTTCAGGACGCCATGGAAGCACCCAAAGCAAACTGAAATTAGTCTTTGTGAAAAATAATAGCGCATTTATTAATTCATTGGACTGCCTCTCATGGTCGATTTTAGAGTCGATTCTGTTTAAATATTCCCTGATGTTATCTAGCCACATGTTGCTTTTCTGTTGTCTTTAGCATTTTTACTGATTGCTTGGCACATGTTTCTTCGAGCTAACAGGGAATGCGCTTTGGTTTGTAGTTTGGATTCTGATATCCTGACATGTTGGGTTTTGTGTTTGCTTGCAAATATTGCAAGTGAAGATGGAAAATTGCCTTTTGGACATTGATAAGCAAGGAAATTGCTGTACCTGTGGAGCTAAATAAACATTTAGAGCAGGGATATTTGTCTCACAGAGGAGAACAAATGGACTCGAATAGCTTGACAGATTAAAGAAGTTGTAACATTTTCACTATTAAAGGTATAGTTCACTAAAAAGAAAATGAAAATACTGTAATTTATTCACCCTCTTGTCATATGACCCATATTAACTTACATTCTTCTGTTGAAAACGAAAAAGTAAATGTTTTAAAAGAATGTCCTGGCTGCTATTTTTTGGTTAGTTTAATGAAGGTGAATGACAGCATTGTGACAAACAAAACACCATAAAAGTATGAGGATGAATAAATAATGAGAATTCTCATTCTGACTTTAATGCCTGTTTATAGAATAACGAGTTTGCGCTTGTAAAAAATTGAAAAGTATTCACTTAAACATTTTTTCTTCGCTCAAAAAGACAAGCCATAAAACAAGCCAAATCTACTTAAGAAGAAAATATGTTATGTTATATGATTTGTTTTCAAAGAATATAAAATTTTATTTTCTTTAACCCATTACCATTAGCAAACTTTTTTTTATTTATTTCAGAAAAAATACTCTATTTTTGTTGTATGCTTTGCTTATATACAGCAAATATAAAAACCATATATTCAGTCTTTTTCATTACTCAAAGTATAGGTGTGTATATATATATATATATATATATATATATATATATATATATATATATATATATATATATATATATATATATATATAGAATATGTGCTTTTACCTTTATACTACTTGTTTGCACACTTTTTTGTCCATTTAACATGCTAATATGAAACATTTCTCACTAAATTTATCAATTCTTTCTCTTGTCCAGTCAAATTCTAATGATGAGAAAGAAGGCCTTTTCCATCGGAACCACTCTGTCACCAGTCTGGGCATGAGTCCGTCACAACCACAATCACGCTTCACGACACCAGCCTGCCCTGGTGTCCCAGGACCACGAGGGAGATGCAACACAGCAAAGCGGCAGAACATGACAAAGAGGTGTTTGTGACATTATTTGTGAGTCGCTTGTTTCTTGTGTGCATGTTGTAGAAAGGACAAAGGCTTCTAGATAACCGTCCCCAAGCTTGCTGGGCCAGAGGTAGTCACCTGGAGGACACCAACTTTGACTTTGGTGGTAGCGCTTGGTCCGTTCGGGGTGCATTGCTCTGGAGGTCAACACTCAGACATTGGTGGATTACAACTGAGGAAAGAAATCGCATTAGATCAGCCTACAGTGGTTTGCTAGACTTAGTTAACCACAAATCTGGTCAGGCTGGTTTGTTTTGATCATTTGAGAGGGTTTGGATACTTGTCAGCTGGGTTGACCAACAAACCTGAACATCGGCTTGGAAAACTAGCCTAACCATTTTTAACCAAACTAAGACAGCCACTTTCAGACCCACATGGAATCAGAACCTATTCATGAAATTCTTGATCTTATTTCTTTTAAAATAAATCATTTGGCTACCAATGAGTGTAAGTACTGTATTTAATACATTTTACCTCTATAAATACATTCCATAGAATCCCACAGGTTTTTTTAGGTAGAAACTGGAAAAAAACATATTTTCTTGTTCAGTATTTTGTCTTTTCCACTTCAAATATTTAAAATACATTTATTCAAGAAGCTAAATAAGCTGAAATAAGATATTAAGTTTTTGAGAGTTTTTGCTTACAACAAGAAGTGGTTAGTTGGGTAGAAAAATATAAACACATTTTTCCATTTGAATTAAGTTTTCTCAACCAATTGGTAGATTGGTAGATTATTTTCTGGCTTTAAACAAAAAGTAACTTGATTTTTGGTATTTCAGTGCTCGTCAATATATATGTATATATCAATAATTTTGCTTAGATGTACAGTATCTACATTATTTGTGCCAGAAAACAAAATACTGGGCAAGAAAATATGCTTTTGCAGTGAAAACACCTCTGCACGTTTGGTCTGGGCCTGGTTAGCAGCACGGCTAATGCTTGGATCATGTGCTGCTCTGCCACATGTGCAGGATTAAGAGTAATAGCGAGTTTACAGGTGCTTCCAGTTAAACTTTTGATACATTAGCTGTGAAACTATGAATGTTCCCACGGCTAAAAATGTTGGCACATTCAAAACAGCCCGTATAAAAGTGAAGACGTATTGTATTAAATTGATTTAAAGTGATTTACCATTCGCTTTTCCACTTTGTCACCTGGATCTGTAAGTTTAGATTTGCGCTCGGTGATATAAAACAGGCACAATGGTTCATTAAAATTCACAAAACATACTTGCGCCCCGTCACCCCGAACACATGAGCGAAACAGTCGTGGTGGAACAATAAACAATCGGAGCGAGGGCAGCTATGCATGCATTATCTGCCAAAGCTTTTCTGCCACAGCTTGAGGCTGATGTGTGACGTTCAAATGGCACTAACTATGTTCTTCTGTCAACAAAAGAAAACTCCACCCTGTCCCAGCTGAGGACACGCTGCCGCCAGATCTATGAAACTCCTGGCAAAGATTCCCAAGGATGCCGAGGCCACTGTGGTCTTAGTGGGTAAGCAAAGCAGCGCTTCGTTCCAGCGCTTGTTGTTTTCAGGTCCAGAGATGATGTTGAGTCATCGCACCAGAGTTTTCCAATAATGCCTCAGTCAGCTAAGCAAAGATTAATGCTTTCGGCCGCGTTTGATTTCTGTCACTGGATCCCTGTTTGTGTGGTTTGATTTTTACCGCATTAAATGTGTTTATAGGGTGTGTGGAGTTCTTAGAGAAGCCTGCGATGGCCTTTGTCCGCCTCAACGAGGCTGTGCTGCTGGAGTCCGTTCTGGAAGTCCCGTCCCGGTTCGGGTTCATCTTTGTGCTGCTGGGCCTCGCCAGACCAACATGGACTATCATGAGATTGGGCGCTCCTTCTCCACCCTCATGTCCGATAAGGTTCATCTTACATGCAATATATATCATGGTTTGCAGATTATCAGGCCCAAGCATTTTGATTATTGGGGTCATCTGAAGCCTTATAAAGCAGTGGTTCTCAACATTTTTGAGTCCATAGCTAGCCATCGCTCACAAACAATATTCAAGGCCCCATGACTTTTCCAGTTGTTTGTTAGGTCACACTTTATTTTAAGATCCAATTCTCACTATTACTAAACCATTAACTACAACTTTTGCCTCAATAGTTGGGAAGGTCATTAAGTTTAGGTGTTGATTAGGATTTGGGATGTAGAATATGGTAAAAAAAATAATATCATATTGTTCTGTGTTTTTAGGGGATTTTTGTTTTCAGCAAGTTTCTGGACTATTTTTTTAATATTTAACATGTTGTCTTTTTGAGAATATGATGGTGATGTTTAGAAGATGTAGTATAGTATTTAAACCACCGAGGATGCTCATTTTTCTACCTTGTCTTTTTATTTGCTTCTGTTATGTCTTTTGGTAACCAGAAATAAATCAGTCTGCAGATTTTGCCAATATATTATTAATAGGCATGCTAATAAAAAACTAGCCAATAGTGAGAATTGGTCCCTATACTAAAGTACTGATAAGTTATTTCATATTAAAGTAAATTGGCACCAGGTTATGAACCACTTTTACAGTGCCAAAGATGGCTCAGTTGTATTTTTGTTTTTTGCTTTTCCTTATGATTCACTGGGTCACGCGTGTGTTTAGTTCAGACTAGATCTTTTGCCATTTTGGCTTTTAACAAATCATTTTTACACTACCACCTATAAATTTGATCCAATCTTCTCCAGAATAGTGTCAGATGATCTTGAGACCAAGCCACACAGTCTGAGAATGTATTTTTGTCATTGTTCTGTAAATCTGTAATGAATTGGGACTGGGCAACAGGAATGAAAAATACATCTCTGTAGTGCTTAGGTGCTCCTTCCTGTTCCTGTAGATCTACCTTTCTGCAAAGTTTATCAAACACACCTAAACCAGTTAATTTGGTTCTCCAGGAACATAAATGAGCACCCTGGGCCCTAGGCAAATTTAAAGGGCCATCTTGTCCTAGGAGTGTTTAGTTTTTCTTTCATTACATAAGAATGAAACCCAAATGCCCTGGCCTGAAATTACACTTCTGGTTTGCTCAGATTCCTTGAGCTCTTTTACCTTTCCGCCATTTTGAATTTGATTCAAAACATTTTTTTATTGGTACTTGTAAAATCTTAATCTTAAAGTCGGCATGAAACAGAAGTTGAGATTGTCCTTTATTCCTTAGTGTGATGTATATTCAAGTGAAACGGCTTCTGAAATGTGAAAAAAATGTAGGGCGGGGTGAAAAAGATGATGAGTCGTTTAGAGGAGAAGGGAGGTTTACGATTTCGATTACAGATGAGTGCACATAAATAATAAAAATAATGAAGTGCACGGATAAGTTATTTATAATAAACATACAGTATTCCATTCAAAAATAAGACTTGTCAATTTTGATCTTATCCTGACTTTAAAAGTCTCCAGACCAAACCACACAAAGGTCACTGATTTTCTTCCCCATTCTCCAAATAAATCTGTAATGAATTTTATGGTAAAGCCGCAAAGTAAAAACGTATACATATTTCTCTAATTTTTTGGCAAACAGAAATGAAAGTTTGGGGTTTCAGTGGCATTATATCCTAAAAAGTATTTTAATCAAAGTTAACAAATAATAACAAATAATAATATTAAAAACGAATTTCAATATAACTTCAAAATGACAAAATCATGACTCATGGTTTAAATTAAATTAATTAATTTTTTAGCTTTTCTTGAGTGTTTTTGGAAAATTGTTCATAATGAGTTCAGGTGATCTTTAGACCAAGTTTTATTTCCATAACCCATATAAATTTAATGACTGTGCTAAAAAAGGAAGTAACACTTTGCTTTGGCTTAGCTGTTGAATACTAATATGATGAAAAGTTTCAGGACTGTAACCTACTGGTCAAAAGTTGTTAAAATGATAAATTGACTAGTGACTGAAACCACTCAGGTTCACGGTTTTTCCTGACCTTTCTTTCCAGAACTTCCACGAGGTAGCATACTTTGCTGATGATCGACAGGACCTGCTCAATGGCATCAACGAGTTCTTGGACTGCAGTATTGTAATTCCTCCATCAGACGTTGAGGGAAAAGACCTGCTGAAGACCGTGGCCTCCTTCCAGAAACAGATGCTACGCAAGCGCAAGGAGAGGAGCTCAAGAAATGCGAAGTACTGTGACGGAGCTGAACAGGAGACCAAAGGTAGAATACCTACTGCATTATATTGATAGCATTTTCAAGTGTTTCTGTTCTCTTATTGTCGAATGGTTCTGTTTGTGTCGTAGATGTAAGTACGGATGAACTTGAGGAGGAGGATCAGTTTGATGTTGATCCTCTCAAGCGGTCTGGTATTCCCTTTGGAGGTCTGATCCACGATATTCCGCCGCCGTTATCCACGCTACATAAGCGACCTGAAGGATGCCATGGACACACAATGTATTGCTGCTGTCATTTTCATATATATTTGCTGCTCTTTCGCCCACTATCACCTTCGGAGGCTTATTAGGCAAGTGAGACAATGAGACAGCTGTGCATGAGCCCATTCCACCACAATAGAAAAAAAAAACTTATACTTTGGTAAATCATAATAATAAAAAGTCCAAAATTGACAAGTCATGACATAAAGATTCGTAATTATAGTATATCTCATCGTCATAAATATGAGATGGCATGTCATTTGTTACTTATCTCATACATAAAGGACTTGGTATCATAACTTGACATTTTATATCAGAATTATGATAGAAAATATTATAATGACATCATTTAGATGTCTGATAATATTTTGTCCCTTTAAATTGTAACTCTGACTTTGTTATAACTGACTAATCTCATAATTATTTTTGTCTTAATTTTAATTGACAATTTTTGTCTAATAATAAATTAATTTATCGTATTTAAGTATAAATTTGATGATTTTAGTTATTTTTATGACTGCACTATTTATATAGTCATAATTATGATTTATTAAAGCATTATTTATTTTTCGTTGATGGCGAAACGTGCTTCCGTAGTATATTTTCATGCTTTATATTCCCATTCGTAGGTGAGAAGACACAAGGCATGATGGGAGTCTCTGAGCTCATCATCTCCACGGCGACAGTGGGAGTGCTGTTCTCTCTGCTAGCAGGGCAGCCTTTGCTCATAATTGGCTTCTCTGGACCTCTTTTGGTCTTTGAGGAGGCTTTTTATAAGGTATTTTTGTCTTTATGTTCCAACCATTACAGAAAAAAGGAGGTAATTTCATTACATTAACATTTGTCTGCTTTGCTCTCTTCCCTTCTCTCTTTTGCGTCTGCTATCTCCCCCCGTTGGCCCTTCTTTGTATCATCAGTTCTGCCAGGCGCAGGGCTTCATTATCTCACAGGCCGAGTGTGGATTGGGTTCTGGCTCATCTTCATTGTGCTAGTGATCGTGGCAGCTGAGGGAAGCTTCCTGCGTGCGATACATCTCCCATTCACCCAAGAGATCTTTGCATTTCTCATCTCTCTCATCTTCATCTTTGAAACCTTCTCTAAGCTAATTAAGGTACGTCATCAATAACAGCATGCGCAAGTTCGGGTAACACTTTTATTTTACCGTTACACCTATTAGGTGTTTATTAGCATGCACGTTACTAGAATATTAGGCATTTTTTTGTGCTAATTGATGCAATGAATTTACTCAATATATGTGTAGTTTTATGCCTGTTAAAATATTTCTCCTCAGGTGTTTCAAGAGCACCCTCTGATGAAGAGCTACCCCACAGCTCCTGTACTGCCTGCCTTCAAACCCATAGACCCTCAAGGGCACAGTGTGATTGCGGAGCCCATCCTCAACCAGCCCAACACAGCCCTGCTGTCCTTAGTGCTCATGATTGGAACCTTCTTTGTGGCCTTCTTTCTGCGAAAATTTCGTAACAGCAGATTCCTTGGTGGAAAGGTTCGCAGCGGGGTGTCATTTTGTCAGCACAGGAAAATATCTTTGGCTTAATCAGCATTTTTGTCTTGTTTTCCAGTAAGATGCAATCGTTATGTATTTAAAGTAAAATAATCGGGTGAATCAAAGTACTTTGTCATCTGTGAATGACATCTTACGTTTCAGTCTGTTTCTTTCACAAAGCTGTTACACTATTTACTATTTTAAGTCTATCAAAACCTTTCATGAAAGGTGTCATAAAACCTAATGCAAAAATGCGTTCTTGTCTTAGGTCAACTTTGTGAACTACTGTATATGGTTTTATTTAAGTGTACTTTAATGCTCAGTTTAAACGTATCAAACATTAAAAACACATTTGACTAATGTTAAATGGCTACATTACCTTATATATTTCTAGATTTTGTCCACAAAAAATTATTAAAGTCCATCCAAATCCATTCATAAAATCCATTTAATAGTTGTATCAGTATTAGTTTTACATAATATTTAATGCTTTAAAACATACTAAATGTTAACTTTTATAAAACTAAAAAGTTACCATAAAGAAGAGAATAAAAATACACCATCTTCATGTTGTTTATACAGCAGTTTAGAGATTTCATGTGAAAAATATATCTATGATTACAAAATCTAATGTTATGTGTGATTATTTGTGAATAATTAACTAAAACGTGCAATTAACTATTATTTTTTAAATATTTGACCCTACTAATATATTGAATGTATTAACACTGATTATATAAATATATACAGATATAAGAAATATAATTATTATGTAAAATACACCTAAAAGCCCCAGTTTGTAATTATTTGTTTATTATTATTATTATTATTATTATTATTATTATTATTATTTTTATCTTATTTAAATGAATCTTTTTCTATCTTTTATAGTCTTTTTTTTGTTTTTGGAGAATCAGTTTTGTTTTTCAAATAAAATACCTTTAATTGTGTTTTTACTGGAAATCAGCAAAAGTACCGATGCAAACATGTTTTCGTTTTTTTTTGACATTGACATTTTGAGCCGATTAAAAAGTTTGTCATCCTCTGTATGTGTGTGCATCATGCGTTCTCATCAAAGGCCAGACGAATCATTGGTGATTTCGGGATTCCTATCTCTATACTCATCTCCGTGCTGGTGGACTGCACCATTCCTGAGACATACACACAGGTAACCGCACTGTTAAACTCTCATGTGCAGCATGCATACCACCACAGAGAAACTCCTCTCCCAACGTACTCTTCTTATTAAGCACTGGCCTGTAATTGGAGCCAGCTTTCTTCCGAGTCTGTATTACAGTGTGGTTGGTTTGGCAGAGTGCTGTAACCAATGAATCCTTGTGTTACGAGCGCTTGTGTTTTTTGTGGTTGCAGAAGCTGAACGTCCCCTCTGGTTTCTCGGTCACATCTCCGGACAAACGGAGCTGGTTTATCAGCCCCTTTGGAGATCAACAGCCTTTCCCGTTTGGATGATGGGGCCTCTGTGGTCCCGGCCCTGCTGGTTTTATCCTCCTCATTCATGGAGACTCAGATCACCACGTGAGTAAGCTGACTAAGCTCAGATGGAAATGCAATGCAATTACAATGCTTTTGTGGCTCGCTGCATCGGTATCGTCCTGTCTGCAGCTTGATAGTGAGCAAGAAGGAGCGGCGTTTGGTCAAGGGTTCTGGCTTTCATCTGAGACCTGCTTCTGATAGTGACTTTAGGGGCGATCTGCCCGCTGGTCTCAGTCCCTGGTTGACTGCCGCCACTGTGCGCCGGTGACTCACGTGAATGCGCTGACAGTCATGAGCAAAGCCACTGCCCCTGGAGAGAAGCCCATGATCCAAGAAGTTAAAGAGCAGAGGGTGACAGGGATGTGTGTGGCTATCCTAGTGGGTAAGAAACACCAAAACACAATTGCATAAAACAGATACTGACAGAAAACGAACTGGGTGAACCGTGTTCATTCCTCTTTGACTGCACATTCTATATACAATACTGTTCAAAAAGTTTGGAGTTGGTAAGATTTTAGTTTTTGGAAGAAAAGTTTAATCTGTTTAGCTGTATATTCAATTTAAATATTTATTTGGTATTGATGTGCTTATAATACTGCTGTTGGCATACCATCATTTCAATATGGTTAAACAGATAATTTACCTAAAAAAATCTATATTCTGTCATCATTTACTCACTCTCAAGTTGTTCAAAACCTGTTTGAGTTTCTTTCTTCTGCTTAAGTTAAAGTAAGATATTTTTATCCAAACAGTTTCCTGTCCCTATTGACATCCACAGTGTATATATATATATATATATATATATATATATATATATATATATATATATATATATATATATATATATATATATATATATACTATATATATATATATATATATATATATATATATATATATATATATATATATATATATATATATATACTTTGGAAGTGAGTGGAATATTCTTCTGTTTAACAGGTTTGGAATAACTTGAGAGTGAGACAGAATTAAATTAAAGTAAAATTTTTGGGGATGAACTGTTCCTTTAAGAGGGGGTTTTCATACACAGCCTCATCTCATGTTGTGCATGTAAAACATGATAGTAAAACCATGGTAATCTTACTCTAATGAATGGTTTCAAGTGGCGTATTGCTGTATTAACAGCATCTGTTTAATATTAAAGACCACTCAAGTTTCCTAGTTGGCATTGTTTTCTTTTCAAAGAATACTATTTAATTAAATTAGGTAGAAAAACTTTCTTGATTCTGTCAATCCCAACACCTCTGTGCAGGGTTGTCTATAGTGATGACAGATGTGCTGCGTCATATTCCTCTGGCTGTGCTGTTTGGGATATTTCTGTACATGGGCATCACTTCTCTTACTGGTATCCAGCTTTATGAGCGAATCACACTCATGGTCACACCTGCTAAACATCATCCTGACCACATCTATGTTACCAAGGTAAGCGTTTTTTTCCTGAGACTTTGAGGTAGTAGTGATGTTATTTACAAACGCAGTGCTGACAGCTTATTATATGTGTTTGTGTTTGATTTCCACACGGTAGATGCTACAAGTTTGTACTAAATTGACATCTGGATTCTGTTTGAAAGCTTTCGAAGCACCCACAAGGTGGCGCACAAATCACCATTTCATTTCGCACTTTTAACACAACCCTGAAATTTAAAACTACAAACCATATTTGACAAA
Source organism: Puntigrus tetrazona (assembly GCF_018831695.1). Lineage (NCBI taxonomy): Eukaryota > Metazoa > Chordata > Actinopteri > Cypriniformes > Cyprinidae > Puntigrus > Puntigrus tetrazona. Next base: position 23,591,429 of record NC_056707.1, read on the forward strand.
TCTGAACACTGTGTATTGTTCAACATTGGAAATCATTGGAAATCTAGGATTGAAAAAAGTCAACAAAGTATGGCACCATTTCTAGGAGAGTTGTGAAATAAGCAAAGTTGTGCCTGCCTATACAGAAAATAATACATATTACATTTAAAAAATGGCAAAATAGAAGCTTTTCACTAGATCTTGTCATAATTGCAAGCACGATCTGTTTCCCATACAGGTGAAGACATGGCGTATGAACATGTTCACCATCATTCAGTTGCTGTGTATTGCCCTGCTGTGGGTGGTGAAGTCGACCGTAGCCTCTCTGGCCTTTCCTTCATCCTAATCATGACCGTACTTCTCTGTGAGACTCGTCCCTGACCAGGATCTTCGAGAGAGAGAGCTTGCAGCGGTGAGTTCATGTCCGAACGCAAGCAGCTGAGAAAATCCACCTAGTGTTGATTTCATTTTAAAATGTCGTTTTTGTTCTTGCAGTTGGATGCCGATGAGGATTCGCCCAATTTTGATGAAGATGGACGGGATGAGTACAACGAGATCCACATGCTTGTGTAGTCACACGGCTCACCTCTTCGTCACTGACCAATGGAAGGCAGGTCTCTGGATAACGGGAAAGATGTGCGAATGGGAAGGACTCTGATGCACTGCCCTCTTTTAGAATTATTTCACTCGTACTTTAAAATTTTCTAAACCTCCGTTTTAAAAAGAACCACAGATCATGTTTTGGATACAGTTTTATTTTTCTTTGTTCTCCAAAATGTGGCCTACATGTTTGTCTGCTGCTGCCCAGTGACCTTTCAATATAAGATTAGATACGACCCGCACACCTTAGACCTCCCAAAGTGCAATGATGGTGAGACTAATCCAATAGGTTGGATCTTACACCCCGTATTCATCCCATCCCGATGTACTGCGCCCATGCGGATCAGACCTACTGCCTGTAGATCTTAGTTGCCTTGTACTGTACTGTAGGCATTGACCACAGAGTTTGAATATTACAGTAGCACAACCTCTCAGTGCCCTTAGAATGGTCAGTCCCTTTGCTGTGCTTGAAAACAGTAGTGCGGTCCCTTTAGACGTACTTTATGCAGTAGAGATGTTACTTTGATCGATGTATGCAGTAGTTACAATACATTTAAAGGTGCTATAAGTGATTTGTTTTAATGGAACAGCATTCAGAAAATGGCCCCGCTTCCTGACAGATATCACGCTCAGATTGTCAGTCATTTTAAATACGGTGACTAGTGGGGGTTAGTGAAACGGCTAGCTAACATTGCTTACAGCACCTTTAATAGGAAAAAAATAATCATGATTTCCCTTCCAAACAGATTTCATTTTATTTATTTATTTATTTTTAAAATTTTATTTAATTGATCATTATTCTTTATTTAACTTTTTTTTTTTTCCCCATCAGAAGTCATTTAGCTCTCAGTACATGGTTTCATTCCAAACAAATTTACATACAAAGTGTATTTTATTTCGGTTAATTATAATTTTTTTTTTTAGCAATTAATGAATTTATTTATTATTAATTATCATCCTTTTTTTTGTTGTTTTGAGGATTCCCAAAATAATATTTTTTTTGAACAGCTCAGCTTTTCTTGCTATATGTGAATTTAGCATTTAGAATTTCTATAGGATTTATTGCCCAAATATGTTGCTGTTATAAATATTAGTGCGTTTGTGTGCTGCAGTTTCAATATTACCCTTTTCAAAAAAAATAATTCCATTCCTTATGCTGTTAAACTGCAGTGTATTCAGTTGAAATAGGTTAAAGCCATAGAAACTTGGATTTGGCTGATTGCATAAATGCTAAGAATGATATTTCCAAAGGCTGCCAGTGAGCGAGAGACTTTGGCTTTGAGGAAACATGCTGCCAAATTGTTAGTCAGGTTCATGGAAGGTAGGGGCAAACTTTATCTATTTAAAAAAATCAAATGACCTTTTAAAATCTTTGCTAAGTCAACAAATCCATTTCCCTTGCCTTTAAAGTCTTTAAAGGTGATGTGTGTAATTTCAATATAAAAAAACAAAAACATTCCAAACCCGACTTCATATGCAACAACATTGCTCTATTTGTTTGAGCATCCTGATCAACCAGACATGGTCAGCCAACGAAGTCGAGTTTGGGGCGGGACTAGCTGTTTGATGGACCAGATGTGCAGCAGCTTTCAGGAGCCTGTCGGCAATTCCATTTGGAGAAAAAAAGAAATTACACACTTCACCTTTAACATCTTCATCTCGATCCTTGTGTGAACAAAACAGCCTCATACGGACCTGAAACCAGGACGAATCGTTCCATTACACTCATGTTTTGAGTTCGGACAATTGCCTTTAGAGAAAGCTGCCCTTTGACTGTAAATATCGTGCCGTCCATGCGTGTGTTGAATTTGTTTCTGCGTAATACAGACTGCTTGGCCTAGTCACGCTAGACTAGCTCATTTCATCACAAACACATATTCCACATGTGTTTCTTTTGCTCCTCGTTTCCCCAGTTTTCAGTGTGAAAACAAGAGGAAATTGTGCAATAAAGAAATATCTGTCATGCAGTGCTGTGCTACTCTGAATAGATGTTTAGTTTCTTGGAAAGCACAAGCCTAAGTGCTGCTCTCGGGCCTGAGAGCGGTAAGTGGAGATCTGTGGTTGTGAATGGCAGGTCTTTGAAGCACTTAATGTGAAGCCACACATCAGACGTGTTTTACCATGTAACCTTAGTTGAGCCATCGGATAGCTCTTCGCGAACGCCAAAAGGGTAGAACGTTGGTTTTAATTTTTCCCTCAGCATTTATCAATTGGGATGTAGCTGAGAGATGAAATTGGATGAGGACAAGCTGGCTGTAATGCTTTAGAATCAGATTCCCAGTGTGTGAAGCCTTTGGCAGGCTCATCGCATCTTAGCAACAAATGTTAGCTTCCCAAAGGCAGAGGCTCTTTTCATAGGTCAGGAGATTTGTTGAAGGTATGGCATTTGGGTTTGACTTATTTCCGATGAAACAGGATTTTTAATTAGACAAAATGTAGCCTCTCACTTGAATTTATTTAACCTTAACTGGATTGTGAAAAGTGAGCTTTGAATGCCAAAATAATGACAGGTGATGAAGGGGAGGGATAAAAGGGAGGCAGAGTGAGTTCTTTCCCATTTTATGAGGAAAAAATGTTTGATTTTTTCCCCATTGAATAATGTGCACCAAAGCCAGGATTGTTCTTTAATGAAGTAAGAAAGAATCATTTTGAATTTGTTCTTGAAAAGCCCTGATGGAAAACGTGGAACAATTTTAGAGAATTTCCTCCATTTATTCTCATTGCCAAATTATGCTTGTAAAAATATAATATGGAGATATTCAAGAGATTTTCTGTGGTTTTCATGTTGGGTTGAAATGAATCTCCTCTGGCACTTTCAGAGCTGTTGTCTGCTTGGGGTTATTCGTTTCTAAGTTGTTGTTTTATGGACGGTCTGAAGTTTATTGCACTGCCGTTGCTGCTCACACTGCCGTCACTCGATCTCTGCAGCCTTGCTTTGGGTTTTCAATCCAATGAACAGAAAGGAGCATAAAAGAGACAGAGAGACTTGTTTTCAGGGTTTTGGGTAATTCATCTTCCACTGTGAATTAGCACTAAAGGCTAAGTTGCACAGATCTGTCTATTGCACTACTTACTTAAATTGGTTCGATCCACGGATTGTGAACATACAAGCCTAAATTTGTAGCTATGTCAGATTTGAGAGAGCAAGCAGTGAGGTTTGGATGCAACTTTTTTTTCTGTCATACAGATTTGGAACTAAGTGAGAGCGATTTGTATTTCATTTCTGGGTGAACTACACATTGAATTCAAAGAAAACTGACTGAATGATTTAACGACAGAACAACCTACGGATCAAAAGTATTTGCTTACAACTTTTGAACAGTTTGGCTTTAAGTTTATCCATTTGGCCTTGCGATTCCTTAAGTCAGCCTTTCTAACATTCTTAATTTTCTTGTCAAATTTTCAACACTTTGGGGTACCAAAACGAAACCTGTTACCATAAGCTCAAAAATGAAAGAACTGAAACCCTAAACTATAGTAAAAAAATCACTGATAGCGTGTCTTGAAGCTTCCTGAGCAGTTTTGGGCCAAAACCTACTAGTAATCACCAGTTTTGCTGCAGTTCTTACAAGTCTATTCCAATTCTCTTCACGATTGGCTCTGTATATTTTCAAAGCATGCTGGATAAAAGCTATATATAATGGAGGGTTTGTATTTAAAACATTTTTTCTGCGGCTATCAGATCAGTGGTTAAAAAGCCGAAGATCAAGTCTAGTGATCAAAAAGTGACTATAGCCCAGTTTTGCAAATGTAAATCAAAATTTTCAGCGTTTCACCTCAAAATTGCTGCCTTCAGGTATATTTTATATTATTTGTATTCTTATTTATTAGCAACCAATAGAAGTGTGTTTGGCATGGAATTTCCGTGCGGGTTAGGAGAGGTTGTTAAGCACAAAAAAAAGTGTTTTTTTTTACTGATTCCTTTCATGAGCCACAGATTGACAGTGAATGTACATGAAGTGACGTGAGATTTCTTGTCCATTATTGTGTCTGCAACCACAGTAGCGACAGTTTTCTTGGTTATAGACAGGGTTACTTCGCTCAAATAACCAACCGTCTGGTAGACTTTTGCCTGGTGTGGAAGTCCAGGAGCTCTCTACAGTTGAAGCGCTCAAAGACGTTGATACCTTTTATTCTAGGGTCACATGAGAGAAGTTGAAAGAGAAAACACTTTGTGCGAAGTTGGTTACGTGAGAGAATAAACAGCACTTCTAGACTGCCGTTTCCTTCGTGTGGTTTTTAGGATGGAAAGGAAGTAGTATGAATGGCGCAACAGCAAAATGAGCGTCTGAATGAGTCGGGTTTTGGTGGATGGTGCCACCCTGATCGTCCAGACCACCCACCCGATGCTGTGAAGGATGTGTTAGTGTTTAACTTCATGTCTGAACTTTCACTTGCTTTCATGTTGCGAATGTTAAATGTACGCCATTCTTCTTCCCATTGTGATGAAATGGATGACAATCAGAAATATTTGCAGTCAGATTATATTAATCTCATTCACACCCAACATATTTTGCATTCAGCAGTGCACACAGACACACACACAACACTAAAGCCAGTGTTTTGGTTCTAACAAAGCATTTTAATCGGTTGTAAACAGTGCATCAGTTAAGACTACTGAGACTCATTGTACAAAGGAAAACACTTACCTCTGTTACATGCTATTACAAACAATACTAATTTGCTTTGTATTTTAGATCCACATAAATGACCCCTAGATAACACCTTAAAAAACAAACGGAACAGATTCTTTTTTTTCATGTAGTGTATTTGAGTTTGCATCATTTTAGACCGTGTCAGAAAGATCTCAAAAAGTGTCTCCTGGTCATAAAGACGTGTCGTTTGTCTGTCAGAAAAATAAGACAAACATTTTGAGTTCATATGGTAAAAATGATGTATTACTTTAGCATTAGCAATACTGAAAATACTATGATGTTATGTGGATATTTAATAGCAGTACCGATTGCTATTCTGTAAAAAGAAAAAAAAATGTTTTCAGAGCACTGTACAACAAATTGTTATTTTTTTGTCTCAAAATAAATATTTATTATGTGTTTCAAATGCCTCCGCATTGACTGTGTAAATTATTTCTAGTGACCACTATGGATCGGTGAAAATATAGGGCTGAGGAGTAGCAAAAAATGATCAAATGTGTTATATAAATACTGTATATCACACACGTATATGTTGGTATATGTGGTTTATGAGGACTCTCCGCAAGAATGTTTTTTTATACCGTGCATAAACAAAGACAGTAAATGCATCAAATGTTACACCAAGGACAATGCGCAGTAATTTTTATTAATCAAAGAATTTGGGGGTTGGACGTTTTTCACAAGAATATTAGGCAGCACAACAGTTTTCGAAATGTACAATAAGAAATGTTTCTTGAGCACCAAAACAGCATATTAGGACGATTAAGATGAATAATAAGTGCACGCTTACACAATGCGACATTTAGGATAAAGTGTCTTCTAAATGCATAAATGTGATTTTATAATAGGGATACTTTAAACATTTAAATAAATGCAAATATATTGTGAGGTCTATCAAAACGAGTACTTTGATTCCTGCACATTGTCCATTCTGAAATGCGACACACTGTCCAAACATCAGTTGTTGTTTGGCGGTCTATACTAATGCAAGTTGAAGTGCTGGCAGAGGAATGGTATAATGATTGGGATGATGGCACAGGGCATGATGAGCAGCAGCAGGACGGGAATACCTGGGTCCTGCATATTCGAGCACATGGAGAAATAAACCTTATGGATGTCCAGCAGCGTGTTGTGTCTGTAGGAAGAGTGTATACAGCATGTGCGGTTAGCCAGATCCTCCAGGCACAGCGTCAGGTTGACATAGTATCTGAGAGACCAGAGAAAATAGCAGGACATTTCTCATTTTCAGGAAACAGAACATTTTAATTTGCTTGCAATGTAATCACCCTTAGGAGAGCCAACTGCAGAGAATCCATTGGTGAGCAAGCTGAATTTCTCCATTCTGCATGAAAACAAAGGTTTTCTACTACCTTTTTCAAACTGATAGTCCAGCTATCCATATGCCAGTGTATAGACAGGACAATCTAGACATCACTATAGACCTAATAACATTTATTGCTTTTAGCATTGTTTTCTCAGTATAGGATTGTGACCCATTTTTGGGTTACGACTCACTCATATAACCTACTCGTTAGTAGAAAGTAGGGGCCAAACCATAAAAATGTTGTCCTGCGCCCCCTGAATTGTAGCGATGGTTCTGGCGCTAGAGAGAAGTAAAGCTGGAGGTAGGCTGTAATTTGTTGGCTCATCGGGATTCGCAATTACTTGGACTAAATATTTTGGTTTAAGACAACCCACATGGACGAGCTGTCTTGAAGATTGAAGAGTGTAGAGTCATGCTATGGGTTTGGCGTGAATGTTCATAAAAATCTGATGTTACAAAGACCCCGGGGAAGCAGAACGACTTGACTTTCCCATGACTACAAACTGCAGACCTCAGAGAGGAGGAGCTATTCAGACCTGGACTGGTGCTGTGGTGTTATTTTTGTCCCGTCCTTTGCTGTCACTTACAAAATCTGAAGATGAACTCAAGACTGGATAGATAGATGGATAGATATCTCTCCACGTAAACCTAGCCTTACCCATGAGCACTTCCTAAAATCAGAGGAAATGATAAATGAATGGCGCTGATGTACGAGCACCGAACGCTGATTGTAAGCCTAAACTTCAAAAAAACTATAAAATGGTTCTTCAAAACTGATCGGCTAATCTCAATGTTGTTCTAGGGTCATGTAAAATTCAACAAAATCAGGTCATGTTGAAAGATATATAGATAGATAGATAATAAATAAATAACATCTAATATAAAAATAAAAGGAAATAAAAATATATAATATATAAGCTTTCTTTTAACAGTCTGAATGTCATTGCTGTGTGTAAACTGTATGAAAGCAGTGCTATTTTTTATATGTTTTATGTATTATTTTATATTCAATCTGACTTTGTAATAGTTTTTAATTATTAATTTTTATTATCATTATTATGATATTAACAATTAGTAATCAAGTTTTCAAGGCAAAATATATATTTTTTCATCTAATATTTATATTCCGTTTTATTTCAACACTACATTTCAATAAGTTTAGATTTTTAATAATACCATTTGAAAGCTCTAGTAGAAATTCATACATTAATTTAGCTTTGTCAAGCCAATACAATGATCCAGCGTCTCACCTTCTAGTGCTTGGCCAGGGACATCTGAGTTGGTAATCTGAGTTTCTCATGGTCTGATTGAGCGGCTCAATACAATATTCATAAACGTTAGTATCAAAAGTTACTTTTTCGCACGGCATATTCCTACACTCTGCTGGCATCAACCAAGCCTTCCCTTCTCCCAACAAGCCTGGGGACGAAGTAAAAGAAGATGCATTAGAAAGGGGCATTAGCCATTTCTGCATCCACTAAAAGATCGTTTACACAACGGATGATTTCATGTCTGTAAATGGCCATTTCCTCTGAACTAATTGCATTAGTTCGCCACACGCAGAAAACTAAGGATGTGTTGCGTCTCTCGCACAGGCTTACAGCGAGGTTGAGATTACCTGTGATCACTAAACATGTGATGAAACGGGCAGAAATCACAGAGGCCTCGCTTCTCTCCATCCCCGCAGAATTCCGAGAAAAACAGAGAACCTGCGAGTTTCTGTTAAATAGTGCAAACAATGCCTGCATTAATGGCGCGATGCATTTCAAACAGATATTCTTTATCTTGATGAGAAATATAAGCCACGGCAGGCTGGGGAGGTGGAGGAGGTGGTCTCATAAAACACAATATTTAAGTGGTCTCTTTGTTCAGCTGACATGGTTATGGCTGTGGTCCATTTGCTCACTTTATCATGTTTCCAGAGCTCTTGTTTAGAGTTCCCCTCTGATGAGTCTCCCACATTTGGTGATTTATATCTTCTAAGTATGCTTGACTTTTACTGACATGGGCAAGATGCACATTTTCTCTTGGCTCTGATTTAATGGAACAATCTTTCCACCAGCATGTGTCTCAGCTGGGCTCAAACAGTGTCAAAATATTCCAAAAGGCTCATTATTCCAAGCACTTGTAAGCACTTGTAAGCTTTTGTAAATTTTTTTTTTTTTTTACCCACCATCCTTCATTATGAAACATGTGCGAAAGACCTTTTATTTACAAAAACAAGGGTTCAGATTACACTCGAATTTATCAAGTGGCTTTTGGAAAGCCGGTCTCGACCCAAAGGAAAATATTGCTCAGAGATTTCTCCTTCATAACTCGTCAGACTCAACAGGAGGAAATTTGGAAAATGGAAAGTTAACAGAGCTCTCGGTTAAATTTCATTAAAGGATCAATTTTGTCTCAAATGGTTCTCCTGCAAAAAGTAAAATGTTTTTGAGAGGTTAATAGCATAAAGCTATGAAAACGGGCATTGCGCAATTAAAATCTTTTGGTATCGGAATAAGAGTTTGGAAACCTTTGAGAACATCGGCTTTCTATTAATTTTCATTGATAATGCATGGGATGTTTTATACACCCATCTGTTCTGTACATCATGAATAATAGCTTCCTCTTCACTAACAGATAGACGTTTATGATGACCTTCACCGCCACCCGTTAGCGTTAATACATATTGTTTTCCCAATAACTCCCCACATTATGATCTAAATTATAATCTGCGCTTACCTTGCCTTTGGAGCAAACCCTCAGATTACATCACCTGCTTACTCTGGAAGATGTTGAAGTGCCATGAGAGTCTGTGCTGTGAGAGAGAGACCCACACGGTCATCGAAACATTGATAGTAATTAGAGTGGGAATTTGCTTTCGCAATGACAGCCACTCAGCCTCTGAACGTCTGTTTCCTTTCCCAGGCTGCTGTGTGCACTTCCCTTCAGTTCTCAGGCATGTGATCCATGATCCGATGTGTCCCATGAGATAAGGACAAGCTCACGGCACGATGAAAATAAACTTTCTAAAAATCTCAGTATGATTTTTTTTGGACAGTTTTTATTAAAATCTCCATGCAATGGTTTTTCAGTATGTATGATCTATGACCTCTATATATATAATAAACATACATATATGCAAGTAATAAACTTGTATTGGAGTATAAATAAACTATAGACATGAACTTCTTTAAAGTTAATGTCAAACAGCATTTTGGCCAGTTATTGAAACACTGCTTAAAAAAAAATTGTAATAATAATAACAACGAATTTCTTAAATATTAAATTAAATATTATTAATTAAATAAAACAATTGTTTTTATGATATAAGTGTATTAAATATTATAAAAAAACATTATTATAAAATAAAATAATTCATCTAAAATTAAATATAATATTTTTTGTATTTAAACCCTGAAGCTATAAGTGGATACACCACTTCAGTATGAAGTTAGTATTAAAGTGTTTTTGAAAGCAAACACACTGGTTAAGCTATGCATAACAACAACAACGACAAAAATGAATAATAATGATAAAATAAATAGGAAGGCAAAGAAAATATTGTCATAGAGTACACTTTAGGATACTGAATGATTTTTAATGGATGAACCGCTTTAAACTGGATTTAAAATATTTTATTTCCACTAGGTGATGTTATCACAAGTGAAACAGGATATTTACAGTATGGCACTTGATTTTATCTACTCATATTTAGGGCCTGGGACACAATTATTATCGCAAAAGACTTTTTAATAACATGTATTACTAAACGCATTGTTGTTCAAACTAAGACCAGGAAAGCAATTTGTAAAATGAAAGAATATCCATTTCGACTTCATGCTGCGTGTCATGCACATGTACTCCTATTTTTACCGGCCACATACAAATGTCATGATGTAAGATCTTTATGAATAATCGTGCAGATGTTTAACTCAAATTTATGTGTGCTGTCTGGTGCATGTTAGTCTTCATAATCCTAGAGATGAAGATAAAATGGTGCCAGGCACCAAAAAAATGAACGAAAAAAAAGAGAGAGATCATAACAGCACATTTCCCATCCATGCCATTTCATAGCATATTAGCATTTCATAAATCAGTTCCTGCAGGGCAGACCTTTCCGTGACCTCTAAAAGGAAAGTGGAGATCTATTTGTGTGTGCGCTTGTGGAGGGGAAACATTTGTAAACATGAATTAGGTATGCAAGTGAAACTGCAGAGGAAAAAGGAAAGCTGAATCAGCCGGGCTAGTGCCTTGAACCTTTTCCATTAAATCATTTCCCCGAATTCTAACCATAAAACATGACGGCTGTCTGAAGTCCAGCCAAAAAGCATTAATAACTCCTGTGTTTTGTTTGAGTTTTAATGCTTCTCCAAAGTCAAGGTTTGAGTTTGTACAACAGAACGAGAGTGGAGTTTGGCACTCTGTTGCATTTAATAAACAAAATAAATTGCACATATTTTCAAAGAAAGCCGAATTTAATAATTCGAGGAGCTCGTTTTACATGCTAGGTTACAAAAATCTAACCTAATCGTTCATACATTTGTCTTTTGTCCTGATCGGTGAGTTTCACACCAATGTGGTTACCAAAAATACAGTTGAATGTTTGAACAGTTTCAAACAAAAAAGGTATAAAGTTCAATATCAATTATATATATATATCTCTGTCTCTCAAACTGTTTGGATGAATTAATTTAAAGCTGATATAAAATGGCATTTTATGGCAAAATATAAGTTTTAAAGCATTGCAATAAAATACTAAAAAGTCTTTGTACAGATGTTTTTATATCCATCAGGTATTGTTAAATGTGTCAGTTTCAGTGCAAACCTAATACTTTTCACTCAAACTTTTCGCTTTCACTTGTTATGCACATACAATAATTTGCCATGAAAAATGGTTTGAATGTAAAACTAAAGCATTTCAGTATTGGTCTCAGACTTTTGGACCACACTGTACATGAATGCACGGCCCTCAGGAACCCTAGATCAATGTTAACACCATCAGCAGATTTCCCACATACTGCTATGTCAACATTGGAAACTGTACAAGGCCTCCCATTGTGCAGATTAAATGTAAGTGCCATATCCATGACTTACTTGCACTATTGAAACATAAAGGCTGCCGGAGTCTGAAATATGTCATGATAGGACTTTATTATATATTTGAAATGACATCATTTAGGGCACGTCACTGTCAGATTTTTGACTTGTGGCAAGTCTGGTCGACTTTGCAGATTAATCTGATCAAGAAATGCTGTGGTTTGTTTTGTTTTCACATGTTGTTTAAGGGCGGCAATAATAGATGAAACTATTATCACAAGCTCAGCAATCTATGCATTAATAAATAAATAACTGCAAATGTGTACAGAATTTACGTGCTGTAGGGCTGATGCTTTTTTGTAGGCCAAAGCTGGTTCCGAAGCTTTTTTTTTCAATGGGATTTTGGTTAAATGACAAAAATAAGGTCTGTGGTTACATTGCAACATTGAATACAGTGCCTTACAAAAGTATTCATACCCCTTTCACATCTTTAAAGTCTCAAGTCTTTTTAGTTTGATGCAAAAAGCTTTGCTCATCAGCAATTTGGCAGTTATCTGCCACTCCTTTCCTCACCTCTTCACCTCTCAAGCTCTGTCAGGTTGGATGGTGGCAGATGCACATGTTCAGATTTCTCCAGAAATATTTAATTAAGTTCAATCGCAGGATGTGGCTGGGTCACTCATGACGTTCACAGAGTTGTCTATAAGCCGCTCCTGCTGTGTGCTTAGAGTCATTGTCCTGTTTCATTGTCCTGCCCAGAGTTTCTGATTGCTCTAGACTGGGTTTCCTTAAAGTCTATCTCTACATTTTGCTGCACTGAGTGTTTCTTCTACTCTGATGTGTTGCTCAGTCTCTGCCACTGAAAAACGGCCCCACAGCATGAGGCTGCTATCAACACAATTTCCTTTTGTAATGTTTCTCTGCAGGTGATGAGCAGAGCTGTCCCAGAGAAGGGTATGAATACTTATGCAATGGAATCGTTTTAGTTTTTATTTTAAATAAATTAGCAAAGATGTTGCTGCACAGTTATGGTGTGTGGAGTGTAGATTGATGTGGAAAGGAAAAAAGTAATATATAAGTAGAAGAAGTATAAATATTTTCACAAGGCACTGTATATAAAATAAACCCATTATGATTTTTAAAGCTTTTACTTGTCTTGAAAAATGGTTGCTAACAAGCAGCTAAATGAGACTACAGGGATTGTTGGGACACTGCAAAGTGAACAGAAAAACAACCACTTTTTCAACTTTGTTGTGTTTATACTCGAGGTTGTTCAACCTTTTTAAATCAAGCTTTCAAGGTAATGATTTTTAAATAAAGACTAAAGAGTTGTTGGCAGCATAAAGCCATGTGACCATTGTGTTTACTAATTTCTAGCCTATATTTAGCTTTTGCTTGTTGAGATTTGCATATGTTTCAGAATTCATAAAAGATGTTCACTTATGAAGATTATCAAATGTACACAAAATTAGAATCATAAACCTTTGTTAGTCACAGGGTTTCTCTTCTGCAATAATCCAAATGTTCTTGGAAAAATCTTATTGTTTAAAAAAAATCTTATTCGGCCTGCAAAAATATATCACTGCAGCACTTAATATGTGATCCATTATTTTCATAATTTCACGCAAATCTAGTGATTATTTCACTTCAGCAAGCATCAGTCTGATGCCGTTTTGCATTTGTATGGAAACAAACTCCCAAACGTTGTGTTGCTGTCGAGGAATCTAACTGGAGCTCATCATTTTCTTGGTTTCCAGTTTTCACTTCCAGCACACATCAGGCAGTCAGCAATGTGAGCATGTCGTCTGAGACCGAGACGTAACACATTTTAGAGACAAACTAATGAGACCTCAACATGAAAGGCTCATAATGACTTAGGACATTTTTAGGGAGTGATGCGTAACACTTTAAGCCATTTCCTTATTAGTTTGTTTAATTATCCCTCCTTGAAGTTAAAGGTTTTCGAAGAAGTAATGATCTCACTGAAAGACTATATTCTGGTAGCTTGACAACTCAGTAAAAACATTGTAAACAATCGTCTTTGCTTAATCCAGAATTGACTCACTTGAGTTGTTGAGGCACTGGAACATATTCTGGATTCTCCAGGGTTAACATTTCTGCCAAACTGCTGTTGTGATGTGCAACCAACTCTGCTGTGGTGGAACCGGGTCCGATTCTGGTCCAGGGTGACTATGTTTGCCCCCTCGTTCTGTGCTTTCCTTGGAGCGCAGAACAGAGCGGGGTCTTATTGTTTCTTTTAATTTTAAACAGCAATTAAAGTGGAACTGGAAAACATTGCTCACCTCTTTCATCTCATCAATCCAAGTTCTTGTCCTGGGTGTTAGCAAGTCCAGATGATCCTTTTCTCTGTTCTATTCAATTACAGTCCAGCGTGAGCAATGGAAACATTCTCCAGCTCCACTGTTAAATTCGCTTCGATGAGACAACCGCTTGAAAGATGGACACCTATAAATGCTGTGAAAATACCTTTCAGCGCCATTCTGGATTTTCACACAGCGTAAAATGATTTACCTAATGCACATCCATCTGGAGTTGCTAGGCAACATACACATGTTACAATCACAAGCCATTTGCGATGGAAAAAATTTCCAGGAGTGGTTATGTGAAAACATTTCCATTTTAGAGAGATGCAAGCTTAATCCTGTTAGCCTCTGAACAAACACACAAACTGAATCTGTATTAGAACCGTGTTGCAGGTCTCAACAATAAGGGTTTTTTTATTTGCTGGCTCAGGTGGTCCAGTAGTTTCACTTTTACTTGCCCTGCCAACATTTTCACTGGCCTTAAGGCAAAAAATTTAACATTTTTCTACCAAGAGTCAAGTTAAGTATACTTTCTATTAAACACATTGTAAAATATGTCAACCTTCTTCAGGTTTAATTGCTGCATTAAAGTTTTAAGTTATTACTTCGTGTTAAGTACATTACCCTTCACGTGAATGCTTTAAATTTTTTATTTTAACCAGCCCTGTTGAAAAAAAACCCCAGCATGGCTGCTGGTTTACGCTAGTACTTAGCTGGTCAGGAACTAGTTGCCTAGGGCCAGCACATAATCAGCTTAAACCATCACACGACCAGTTAAGGACCAACTCAAACCAGCAGCCATTCTTCAAAACATACTTAACCAGAATATGCAGTTTTTTCAACAGGGACGGAGTTTCATGTGACTAATGATGCTTAAATTTTAGATTTGACATCACAGCAATAAAAAACATTGAATCGTATGGTAGACCAAGGTACTCAAATTAATAAATAACTAAACCAAAAGCAAAAATTTATCTGCATAAAAATAAGTACAGGCGTAGTTAACAGATAGTGCTTGAATGTTAAGTTTGACATAAACAAGACGCCGACCAGCTGTCTTATGTTTCTGACAACTAGAGCGACAGCCTTTTTGCTTACTCAAATGTACAGTGATGATAAGGAACTGAAAAAGCTGCCTGGTTCAAGAGTCATTCCTCCTTCCAGATTTTGAACCCACCCAGATCATTAACCCATATGTCTCCTATTGAAAACACATCTACTGTACAGGAAACCAGGAAATAATCGTGCATAATAATAGGAGCCATAGACCAGCTGACTCAAGCAAAAACAAGAACCAGTTGTCTGAGTTTTAATGATGGTTTGGACAGCCTTCTGAGAGAAGGATTGTGGGAATGCATCTTATTGAATTCTACTTGTAAATGTACTGCATAGTCATGCATGCAAGGTATAAAGATAAGAAAACAGCATTTGAACGGGTGACATTTTCATGGTTTAATGTGAATAGCCCCAAATCTGATAAAATGGTGCCTCTAATGAGTGGAAAAACATTCCCCGAGTCAGAAAAGTAAAGGGACAAGAGAAAGCTACAGCTATTCCAGATCAGGATGAATGCTAACCCAGAAATTGCTGTAGATTTATTACACGTCACAGCTGTCAGAAGCAAGAGGACTTTTAGAGCTTCTGAATACAACTACTGTTCAAACGTTTGGGGTCAGGAAGATTTTTAAAGAAATTAATCATTTTATTCAGCAAGGACACATAAAATTGATTAAAAGTGACAGTAAAGACATTTATATGGAGAATTTCTATATCAGATACATCTTGGTTGATATAATAAATGCCTCTGAGGAGCAAGCTGCCAAATATTGTCAGGTTAGTAACTCCACATTGGTTCCCAGTATAGGCAAAGTATGCAAATATAAAGATGACACTTTTGTACATATAGTTTCTATCTAAATGAGAAGACCTTGCCAGAATAAGCTGCAATGTGGATCAGACTTGATACCTAAAGTCAAAAGTCAGGCGACATTAGATGACCTTAAACCTTAAAACTTTCTAGAATCAGATCAGAACTTCCTTAATCCTCCAGGTGGCACTCAGACTCCAGTCCTACAGTGAGCCTGATAAATCTCTCTGGTTTTTGCTGCCACTCTTCCTAGAAACCCAAAGGGAAGATGTCCAGGCAGTTCTCCACACTCAATGCAATTATTTATATCTGGACACAAAGAGGAGACTGTGTATCTTGGCAAAGCTGAGGGTTCAAACCTTTCAGTTGACTGGCTGCAGTTCTCCAGTGCCAAACAAATTACTGTGTGGTGGGGGCCGGATAATTAATGAAACATGGAGAATGCAGAGAGAGAATGATGTCCGCATATCATGATCTGGGAGGAAAGTTTCAGAGGACAAATGAAGTGTAAAATTAAATCTGAAAGTTGGTTGTAGAGATCTCCCAAAATAGAATAGAAATGAGGACACCGACACTATTATTTATTGTTTCACTCATGGAATATGCTGTATATAGCCGGATGACTACTGAAGCTACGCTACGCCTAAAGAAATTCAATAAGCTAGTGCTACTTTAGGATCCGTTTAACACATTTCACGTTGTTAAAACCATATTTGGGAATTACATTGATGTTTCCCCAAAATCAACACTGAAAATCTGAATAAAAGTCGTCTGGGCCTAATAATAACTAACCCGAGCTGCAGTAAAACACGACATGAAGAGCTGGCGCTAACGGTGGTGAGAAATAAAAACTGTAATGCTTATTCACCATAGATTCCACATATACACTTCCTTGTGGAAAAAGCCATGCCAGATTCTGGTGTGTTAAGAGAAAGGAAGTGCAGAGATGGTGTTGAGGGACCAACTTGTCAGACGTTACCTCACAGACCAATCCAAGGTGGCTCAAACTTCATCCTTCGCTAAGTTGTACAACCTCCGCTTGGAAATCCCAGAATTTACCCATGGGTCAAATGCAGGAAGCTTGTTAACAGTGGAAAAGTGTAAAAGGCATTTTTTCCTGATGCTCTCTAGCATGAAACAGGTGTCCCTTCACCTGAATGCCAGCTTGCTCAACCCTTAGCTGTCTTCCAGGATCTCTTTGCCTAATGTTTGGATGAGGAAATTTCTAATTACGGAAAACTTCACTTAAAACGAAAAAGAGACTGTTTCCCACACACACAGATTTATTTTTAGTGAGAATAAATGTCATATTTTGTGTGGCACAAGAACACCGACTCTGAGGATGTTTATACATAGACCAGGCTCGTTGGCTGTGCAGCGGGAACTCTGTGATATTCCTGTTGGTGACCTTGGAAAGACATTGTGTAATACGACAGCTGCTCAGGTTCATGCCATTTATTTGTTTTTCCAAAATAAGAGACCCCTCCCTACATTTACATATCTCCATCTTCTCCTAAAGTCATTTTTAGTCCCAAGAATGAAAATTAGCTCATTACTTATTTATTCTCATGTCATTTTTATTTTCCAAAGAGAACACGTCTTTTCCATACAAACTACAAAAGGAACAAAACAGTCGTAGCCAATACAACTTGCGCACCATGCACTGAGGTTATGCAGCAGTTTTGTATGAGTATGAGGGAACTGAAGTACCTAGGGATTACTGCCTAGGGAGTGTAACAGGTCATCAGGAAAATTTTATTGCTTATTAAATGGATGTTGAGATCTGGCTATTGCACTCAGAAGTGGAGGCAGGAAGGTCCACACTATAAAAAAAAGGTTGAGTTAACTTAAAATTTTAAGGCAACCGGCTTTATTTTTGAGTTTTCTCAACTTAGAAACACAAGTTGAGAAAACTCAAAAAATTGCTGAAGCTGATACATTTGAGAGACATCGCACGCACAATTGTTTAAGTTCTAGAAGAACTTCCACGCCATGTTCACTTTCAGTTATCCACGGATGGTGCATCAGGAAAATATATACAGCTTTTGGAATGACACAAGTGGGAAAACAATATGATTAAGGAAGAATATATAAATATAAAATCTAAAAAAATTAATAAATACAAATAAATCAGTTTCATGAACTGGCTAATAGTTTGAAAGTACAACTAGTCCAAAATAATTGGCAAAATCAATCAGCTAATCTTTTTAGTCAAAAAAGCAACTAAAAACTCAACATTACATCTGAAAAATGGTTTGTTAAGCAAATTTGACTGCATGTGTTCTTTTCCTGATGATATACGGTGATTTGTATATTCAGGGCTAATCGAGATTTCAGCCTAAAGTCTCCAAAGTCTCTTTCATAAGCCACAGGCCGCACAGGCATGAATAAGCCATAGAATCATAGACAATCCATTAAACAAAGAATCCTTATGCCTGACAGCTTGTTACTACAGGCTAGAGTTACTCAGTCAGCGGCTGTTTCTGTGCTCATAAATCAACAGTGATCAACAACATTCAGTCTCTACAGCAACCATGAGAGGCAGACACATGGGGTAACAGAAGCCTGTTTAACAGCACAGCTCTTGATCCTTATACAGAGAGATACGTGATTTGGGAACAAAAGAAGAAATAAACTAAATAATAAATTAGCTACAGCTGTTATCGTCAAGCACAGGCTTTTCTGCCAAGTCCAGGAAAAAAACAGTAGCGACAGCCAAAACAAATGAACAAGTGCACACATCAGTAAAAGAGCTTAAATATTATTAAGAATTAATTAGTGGTGCATGCTAATGCAAGCATCGCTGTTACTATTGCCCAGGGTTAGGTTCAAACTAGTTTTGAACAAACTATAGTCTATATATTAAACTTCTGTGCATGACGTTCTAACAGTAGCTATGTTTAAATGCACTCAGTTTATTAATGGCTCAATCTGATTAAAAGCCTTCATGTGAACATTTCAATCCATCCCACTGGGATATAACCAAATAAAATTTTGATCAGATCGAAAGCATGGGTGTAGGCCTCGAAAAATTAAACTGAAAGGAAAAATAAATCAATTAAACAAATGGCTGAAACTGAAAATCTTCTGAAGTAGAAAATATATCGCTGTGACGCACATATTTACATAGATATGTAGCATCTTACAAAATGCTTACACATCTTAAGAAATTTGGCGCATGAAAACATACCTGGTGTTTGGACAACTGACGTGAATGAGGCCTATATCTTAAATCGTATGGATTATTTATTATATGGATAAATATATCCTCTTTAGAAAACATTAAATCCGACGTATCTATATTTCTACAGAGAACAAACAAGTGGACTAAACTAAATTTAAATCCCCCCAACACACAAAAAATTACTGTTATTGTTATTACTGTAAAATCATCATGAATCAATATAGCATGTAACAAGAATATTTGTCATTCCTTAATGCGTTTTAAGTTTGAACCTCCTTCAAGAAAGTAAAAAATAAACACTTTTCTGAAAAGATACTGCTTTTTTACCCAAGTAAAGTTTGAGTAGTCTTCAAAGAAAATTTGCGCAACCAAAAAAGGTCGCTATAGTGGTTTGCATAGAATCTGTATAAAAAAAGTATTTATCGATTTACTACAGACACAGTTATCAAAAATAAATCACAAAATCTTTATATTTAGCATACTTGACATTAGCGGACAGTGCTAGAAGCCTTAAAATACAATTTTGATTGTCCGTGCAAACTGATAGAAAACCTAACCAGTCTGTAATTCGCAAATTTGATGTATTACAGACTCAGATATAAGAGAAAAACACAAAATGTCATTATTGTTTTAAAATGTATTTAACACAGTCGATATAAGAGAACCGCCCTAGAAGCTCGAACACAATGTGGGTTGTTCCCGCCGAAAATCGCTCCCGGTCGGCTCCTGTAATTCGCGAACTGATTTTGTTGTTAAAAAAAACGCAGGAGGCAATTTATTTATTTGTTTATTTATTTTTGAGGCTGCATCTGTTACTAGCCAACAGTAATTTCAACTTAGGAAACATTAATTGTCGTCACCACAACAAACATCTCCCCCAAAGCAAGCAGCGGGTCTCTCGCAGATGAAACAGCGAAGACTTGTTTATCTGTATTTGACTTTGACTGGCTTTTGACGTGATGTCATTTCGGAGTAACATGACAGCAAATAGGACCCAGCAGAGCTCTCCGACGAACCTCACCTGTCCCCAAACGCACTTTTACTTTTCCACCTGAAGTCGCCTGCAGAATCCCGACATCTGTCAGACTTAAAGATAACGGCATGTTTCCCGCATTGCTCTGCAGTTTGCTGCTCCTGCACGGCTCGCTCGGGGAGATCGTGTTCCGCTGCCCGAGCTGCACCGCGGAGCGCCAAGCGGCGTGTCCCAAGCTCACCACCTCTTGCGAGATTGTCAGGGAACCGGGTTGCGGTTGCTGTCCGGTTTGCGCCCGTCAGAAGGGCGAGCTGTGCGGCGTCTACACGCCGAGATGCGGGAGCGGTTTGAGGTGTTACCCGAGCGCGAATTCAGAGTTACCGCTGGAGCAGCTGATACAGGGACTGGGACGATGCGAGAACAAAGTGGACCTGGAGCCCACCATGACCAACCAGGAGTCAGGACACAGTGGTGAGTCTCAAGACTTGTTTGTGAACGTGAATTGATGCACAGCCGCTGCCAAAACCTACGCATATAGCACGGAGGATGTTGCACTTTGATGTCTCCTCAGTGTTGATTTCTCCTTGACTTGGGAAAATCAGCACTGAGTCAAATATCAGTGCAGGGTCTTTGTTCTGGCACCCTTTACTCCACCATCTTGTTTGATTGTTTATACAGCCCATTTGTTAGATCACCAACTTCTGGCTGAACTGCTTCTGGTGCATCAGATCAAACCTGCATGTTTTTGTTTACATCAGGATTCTCATAGTAATGGAAAATCTGGGAATGCCAGTAAGTGTCAAAAATGATATTTCTTTGGGAAGGTTGTGGGAATTAATGCAATATTTAAAAGGCATGGTCATTTTAGAGGTAATATAATGCATAGTTAATTATCTTTTATTAATATGGATTTATTGATATGTATTATGTTTACATAAAATAAAGTGTAATATAAGTAATAAATTAATATATTTATAAGTAAATATGATCATTAAGAAATTGTTAATATAAATGATAAAACTGACTAAATAATAAAATGTTTATTTTTATTAAATTGCATGTTTAATATGAATAAACGTACAGGCTTATCCATGAACAACATAAGACATTAAAAAAATACAATTTATGTCAACATAACCCTATGTTATACTCAAACAGCACACATAACAGATTTTAAAATAATTGTATTAATAATTATAAAATATAAATATAATAATAATAAAATCATTTACTCAATATCTAGTTAGTGGAAAACCAAAATATCTACATAACGGTGTGTTCAGTGTTAGCAAAAGTTAAACTTTGAGTTGCTGGACACACCCACATCCTGTCCTCAGCGGTCACTGAGTTCAGGTCGTTTCATCAAGTCGCTGCTGCTGATGGGAACTGGGCTTTATCCAGTACTACATGACTGGAAAAGTCATGGAAATTTCTGTAATCGTTGCTGGTCCAAATTCATCAAGTTACGTTAAGCTTATCTGGTCTGGTCACAGGCACTCAAAAAACACTAGAAAAACTTGTTGTCATTCCGTGTAAACACTGCTATATTTACATAAATTGGATGGATTAAGCACCGTATAAAGTGTGATTTTATTATTACAGTCCTTGGGTTTCGATACAAGGCAGATTGAATCATGAGGTCATCATCTTTTGTCGATTATGGCAGTCAATATGTGTGGCAATGAAACCAACACTTTAGGGTGCAGTAAGATGATCAGTGTTGAAATTTAGTTGACCGTGGGATCATTGATCCCCTCAGTAAGCAAACAGGTTTATCACCTGTTAAAACTATTGACACGGTAACACTTGCCATTTTTTATTTGTCTTGGTGGTCCCCGAACAACATATGCAAACGTCTTTGAAACTTTCTCAGGGGTTAGTTCTTTCTGAATAGAGAAATAAGTGCAATGCTGCCCCGTTGCCTTGATAATACCGTTTGTGTAATCCCGTGTGGGTGTCACCGGAGGCCTTGTCTTTTGCTCTAAAGGCCAGGATGAACAGTTC
This sequence comes from Puntigrus tetrazona, assembly GCF_018831695.1. Taxonomy (NCBI): domain Eukaryota; kingdom Metazoa; phylum Chordata; class Actinopteri; order Cypriniformes; family Cyprinidae; genus Puntigrus; species Puntigrus tetrazona. The sequence goes on from NC_056707.1 coordinate 23,613,361, forward strand.
CAACCTTTTGCCATGCAACTAAAATATGTGACCTAGATTTCTAATAAAATAAAGAATTTTCAAATTGCTGACAACTGAATGGTGCCAAATGCCTCTGCTTTGAAACAAATTGGCAGCCGTTATCCTGTTGTGCTGTTGAATTTTCCAAGAAATCAAGGGTGAAAGGCTAATGTCGCCTGGCACAAATTGGACTTTTGCACACTGAACTTTGAGGCCCGTCCAGGCACCCTTGTGAATCTGCCCCGCTACGCTAACTGAGCAGCGCTTCAATGGCGTATTTTGGGATACCGGTAAACACTAGGCAACACAGTTGCCCGGCACCAGCAGTTATGCTCTTTTCCAAGCCTTTCTAATGCAGGTTTCTAATAAAGAGAAAATACTGCCAGCTCTAAAGATAGTTGAAGTTCAGCATTACATGTTTGGTACAGTGCTATTTTGTTTGTTCTGTTCAAAAATACAAAAAAAATATGCTTAATGCTTGTGTATACACTGTAAAAAAAAAAAAAGTTGAAATAACTTAAAAAGTTTTAGTTGAGTGAACTTAAAATATTAAGTTACTTAATGTTAATTTAAGTGACAACTTGAATATTTAGTTGACTCAACTAAAACGTTTTAAGCAGCTGGGTAACAACTTTTTTTTTTAAGCTAAAACATTTTTTTTACAGTGCACAAACATGGCTGCAAATGATTTTTGGGAGTGTTTTTTTAGCGAGTATTAATGTTTTATTATTTATTTGTTACACAAATCAGTTTTATGGCTCTCAAAGTCATTGAATACAGAGGATAATGGGTGAGTTTGCTGATTTTCAACCAACTTTCCATTGTTACATTTTTGGTAGTATATGTAAATGAACAATGTGTACTCTTTCACTATTACCTGCACACAGTCTTTTTTCTCCACAGCCTTATTTCTCCGTTTTCTCAATTCTTTTGTAACTGATTGAAAAGAGAGAGAAAGTGAAGAAAAAACCCCAACCTTTTACTACATTGACAGCCAGCTTGTATTAAAACCCAATTTTGCCAATGGCAGATTACCCCTTTAAATCACACAGACTTTTAATTATACTTTTGTTTTGCTTTTAACAGCGTAGCGGTATAAATCACCATCCACCGTGATTGCATGGAAAACAGAAGCTCAGATATTCTGTATTCGTTCTCTTTAATGTTTTCTGGAAGAAATAAAATAGTAGTTGGACTTGGAAAAACGCGAAAGTGAGTAAATGATGACAAAATCATTTAACGTACAGTTTAATCAAAACTCCAGTTGGCAGAGAACTTTGGCAGTAGTGATGTGTGTGGTCAATAACATACGCATTTATCTTTCTTTCCTGTGAGAAGAATTCAAAATTAGCATCAAACGAGAAATCTTGTTTGCCAAGACCAGAGTCGACGTTCTGGTCCAGTACTTCTGTCTCTGCTTAACAGAAAATTATTGCTGATCTAATGAATGGCGAGTATGTCGTTTATTAGGGCTCATTAATGCAGTGAACTCTGAATGAATGTTGTAATTATGAAGCTCACTAGAAGGTGCTACATTCAGGACCTCTGATCCTCTTCTTTGTGCTCAGTGCGTGTCTTTGTGTTTTACTGTGTGGCCACTTCTCGGCATAGCTTTAACTAAATGTTGTGGTTTGGCACCCAGGCGTTGCATCTGAAATGAAGACTCATTCCGCACTGCGGCTAGTGAATTACATTCAGTAGTTTCATCACACTGAGCGTCTCTTAATTATCTAAAACCTCGCTGTGCATGGCTTCAACCGTGAGCGTAGTGCACCACCTGTAGTTAGCACTGTTCATGTGTCAGGCAGCTGCCTTAAACATGATAGAGCATGCGATAGGACATGAGAGGAACATCTTTTGTAATGACACTTAACCAGTGTACAGATGATGGCTTACATAATGTTCCCTTGGCTTTAACTTTGGATCACTTTGAAGAAGTCTAGAAATGTTTTGTCCATATCTAGGGTTTTGAGAAGAGGAATTTTGCAGCTTGTGTGAACACACGAGGACCTCTGTCATCATTATGACCTTTAGCATGGCAGTCTCCAGTCTAATGATAGTTTATTGTAAAGAACAGAGGGAAATGTCTGAGTTCACAGATCTTATTCCAACTTGTGTTCAATTACAAAAATACAGTACTTAGATGTCACACCAGATTTGAAATGCCACTGGTTATTGCATGGCATGTGTCCTGTTAAAATAGGTTTGCATGTGAAATTTCATATTTATAGGGGGAAATGACTAATATTACTTAGAATATTGTGCAAGTTATATTGGTTAGAATAGTGAACGTCTTAAATTTTGGTCTGTTCTTCATATAATAGTCATCTTATGACTTCATAAGACTTGCAGAAGACTTACATTACTTTTTTAATACTTTTTTGTACTTTTTGGGTCTAGACAATTTGTGTGAATAAAAAAACTAATCCAATATTGGTGCTAAGTACAAAAATCAGCTGTTGCTTAATAATTTTTATTAATATTTTGAAAAAATATATTTTTTATATATAAATATATATATTTTTTTAAATCTTAGTTAAAGTTTTATGTGATTCTGTCATTTTTATTATTAATATTATGAATATTATTTTTTATTTAGCTTATTTAGCTTAAACCTTTACATTTAGCTGACTTTTAGCTGACTTTTTACTTCAGTTATCGAATAAGATTGTTATCATTAATTGATTTGAATCATATTTAGCAGTATCAACACTGCTCAAAATGAGCATCGATGTACATTTTTAAGTTGCTTCTGATAAAATGGCAAAACCAGGTCGTACGGTCGTCAAGTCAGATAAATCCATAATTAAATGAACATACATTAAAAATAATATGCATACAAAAATTATGAATACGCTCGTGTATCATTAGCCGGTGTCGGGTAAAAAAGATGCACCTGTAAACTTTTGCACTGATACAGAAATTCCAGCCTCCTCACCACCATCCTAAAAATATATCTCATGTTTATTCAAGCTAGCGGTTTGTATCTCATGTTTGTTTTTCAGCATCTTCCTCTTTCTCCTTGTATCGCGTGTGTACTGTGATTGCCCTTGGATCCCTTCGGGGTCTGATGTGCTGAGACACGCTCTCTTCAACACCTTTCCAGGGCCTGCAGTGGGGATGCCTTGGGTGGCGGCTGCTTGTCGAGACCTGTGACACCAGAGAGGCTCCTTGTAGGCGCCGTGACTTTACTTTTGCTCCGGGGCATCTGGAGTGTCATGGTGTCAAACAAGCAATTGAAGAAAAAAAAAAAAAAAAAAAAACAAAACGCTTGGTCCTTTCTCCCCAAGGCCATCCTAGACAACCCCCCACAGACTGGAGAGTCGATGAAGTAGCGTCAGCAAAATACACAGTCTGACACATCCAGCCATCTTTCACTATGTGCTATAATGCTGGCTGCCTGCCCGCCCGACTAATAGACATGAAAATGTCAATATTGACTGCAACAGATATATTCACTATGAAATGACTGCAAAGAATACAAGTCTAGCAGCAGCGAGGCTGTGTTAATACCTCTCGGCACACAGCTACATTCCTGTCAGCAGGCCTATTTTGTTATGACTGACAAGTATTACAATTTGTAACATGCTGCCATCTTAGCTGTCATACTGATTTCAGCTCAGCTTATAATCTTTTTTGGGATTTTATAACTGAGAAACCTTTATACCGGTATTCTACAGAATTAGTGCAATCTACTGTCCCACAGTCAACATTTAAAAGCATTTAAATTTTTAAATCTTATATGCTTACTTATATGCTTACTTTTATTCCGCATAGAAACCCACAAAAATATTTAAAGCATTTAATCTTAACATAAAACCATAATTTAGTCTACATCCAACTTGGAAGGTTACTGTCCTAAACCCTAACACCTAAATTTCAATTTATGAAAATTACATTGAAATAATGTTTGCATTTTATTCCATTGTTGTTTTAAAAATAATAGAAGTGAAGTTAAAAAATATATATATTTAATATTTTCTTTGTAACTTACAAAACTTCATGTAACAAAAAAAAAATTGCTATTCACTTGAATATTGGTTAGGACACAGTGTAAAACTGCATTTTCAAATTATTAGAGCTAATCTAACATGTTGGTTTGAAGATTGTTTTATCTTACTTTGCACTGTCAAAGCAAACATTTCTAGAGACTTTAATACAGTCTTTCTGTAAACTAATGGCAGCTGTACTTAACAAAGCTTCTTCCTGAGACCAACACTCAGCACCATGCCAAGTGTGTTATCGGTGAGTTTTGTAAGCTTGTTGCTCAAACGCTTGTCAAAAGCTGAAGCTCAGGCAGTCTTTGACACTCAGGAGGCTGTAGTTGCTATGGTGCCAAATGGAGATCAACAGTACTTCACAAAATGAATCCAAGGCATTTCCTGAAGAAAACTTTGACTTCAAGCTGTTTCCTCAAAGGCTCAAATCTTAACACTAAAACTAGGTCACTATTATTTGTCAAATTATAACTGATTATCAAACTGCTTGCTGTTGAGGAATACTACATCCTTAAAGGAACAGGTCACCCAAAAATGCTCTTCAAAAACATTTACTTTCCTATTCAACAGAAGAATAAAATAAATGCAAGAAGGTGAGTAAATTGTGACAGAATTGTAATTTTTTTGGGGGGGTGATTCATATTGACAAATATTAAATTCACATATGCATTAGTGAATTTGCACTATTGCTTGAACTTGAGTTTTAGTGGATATCTATACAGCAATTTCAGTTTGATGTTTATTGGCACACTATAATAAGCAACCCAGTTATTGAAGCGTTTTAGAAAACCAGGATGACTTCCTGCAGCAGTCCTTCATTTAATGACATCTCATACTTTTGTTTTAGTTGAAATCCGTGTTTAGCATATAGAACTTATCAGCAGAAGCTCAGACTCGAGAACTGATTCTCATTCGTCTGCAGAGAACATTTTCTTTGTGCACAGTGGCTGCTGAATCATTGAGGCTCCCTCAGCAGGCCTCTGATTTATGACTGTACAACATCGCTGTTTAGTCTTTGCATATGCAATTACAGAAAAGATAAAAGAGAGAGAGGGAGAGTAGAAGAGAAAGACAGAGAAAAGTGCTGGCACGATCCGCCGTGTATTGAGAAGAGGCTCACGGCGGGTAGTTTAGGTTGAATGAAATCTTAAACGCTTTTTCATCAAATGGGGGAGAAAAAAATGGGGAACTGCTCCCAGAGGATAGTGACAAATTACTTCTCAGAACGATTTTCTTAAGTGGAATCAGAGAGTGCGAAATACTAAGACACTAAACAGATGTTTTAATGATGCAGAGGACACACAGAGGACACCAGTGGAAGTTCCTGTAGGACTGAATAGTAGAAGAAGTGGTTTGGATTGTCTTTTATACTTGTGGTTAATAGGGAAAGATGGCAGCTAGTTCTTGCAGCTGTTTTCACACTTTGTTTGGTTTAAATCAGTTCTCTTCAAGTGTTATTTTAGTATTTTGTTATATACCACTATTGTTTTTAAGATTTTAGGTTTTAACAAAAATGTAACAACAGAATATTTAATAGTTTTAGTTTTACCAATAACAGTAATATGTTTTGTGTTAATCACGCATTTTTGTACATTCATTCTGTTGTAAATGTACCTTTAATTAATGCTTTAACCCCCAGTTTCACAGACAAGGCTTAAGCCTAGTCTTAGACTTAATGTAAAGCTGTTTCAACTGAAAAAAAACTTACACTGACTGATCCTAAAACATGTCAGCTTCGGCTAAAGTCACCATGATTTTGCTAAGTAAGACATGATCCTGGATCACCATTTTTAATTGATCCTGGATTAACATTACTGCCCAAAAATATAGACTTATCCTGATCATAAGCCTAAAACAGATATTTCTTGAAAAATTACCCCTCAAATCTGATTGGTTGATTGGGATGTTGTTCCAGGATCAAAAAGATGGTGATATATTTCGTGAACTCATGCTCACTCTTAGGCAACGTCTCAGAAACAAAAGTAAGATTTGGACAAATCCTAAAGATTGGTTTCTATAGGTGCTTTTTTAGGAAAAAACTCAGAAGTGGCAACACTGTCAGCTTCTCCATCCATTTTTCCAATTATGGGTTAGGCCATGGGTCAATCTGAAAATGCATGCTGCGTTAATTATGCATTAAAATTAGTGCCATTAAAATTAATTTGCGCTAAAGTGTTACTAACACATTAATTTTGACAGCCCTAATATTTATAGATTTTTATCTTAAGCTTAATTTTCATAGTCATTCAAGAATCACAGAGAGCTGTTTATGCAGGGTTGGTTATGTGAGGACCAGCTTTGGCACAACTTTACGTCTATTTCATTTACTAAACTATATTGCAAGTGTATTGTACGATGTGCCAGGCAAAGTGAAAGCCGTATCAAATTTGAGCTCCAAAAACCTCTTCTACATGCCCAAGGGAAGCCATTCTGCACCGACCAAAACCAACAGTTAGCTTTAGCAAAACCCTCACACACCTGGTCCTGTTTTGCCGGACATTGGCATAGCTTTCCTGTGAGTCGTGTAGTTCCACAAAAGAAAGGAAATTAAATTACATTCTACACTGTTATTTCATGCCGCCGTGGTACAGCGAGTTCTTGAAGTTACAACCTTCACAAAAGGCCACATGGTTATGTAAGGAAAAAAGAGTGCCAGATACAAGCCGGCTTTTCGGGCATAACAGCTGCTTATGCGTTACATTTTCATATTTCATTCTGCTCGCTGCAGCCTGTTTTGAAACACAACATGGCAGCCCAGCTCCCTCTTCTTAGCCATGTGTTTTGAAAAAGCATTTTCTGTAAATTTTTAACCGGATGTGTAAACTGTAGACAGGTTTCAATCAATTTCAGTGTCTTTGGGTTGTTTTCCCAGCATGCAGCAGGTCTCAGTTCATCCACAAATTGACCAGAGCTTACTGGTTACAAGAGCTTCATGTTGCATGTCGCTGAGTGCATGTTTGTATATATCAGTAGATTGTGTACTGTAAACCAATACGACCGGTTATAATCCTGCCGTCAGACCTCAGCATTTTGATAAATCCTGGAGAGAGCCTGCAGTTTCAGCTCATTAGAGAAGTATGCATAGATTAAACCAAATCAGCAGTGATGGAGAAGATTTAAAGTGTTTGGTTATGGGTGGTAGCATGCAACCAGAGCAGAACTGACCTTGAGATATTTTGTTTTTCGGTTTACAGTTACTGTGATTAAACGTGCTGTAATTTAACAGTTTTAAATGTTTTCAATTATTAATTCTTATTTATTTTATGTTTTTCAAGTCACACCAATTCTGTTTGTTTTAAAAATAGTATGCCTAAAAATAGTATATATTTTAGTTTTGCTGCTTTTTAATGTGTGAATAGCATCTAACTGTATATCATATAGAGATTCTTGCTAGTTTGTGGGTGAAAAATAAGTTGGTTATGCTCTGCTAGATGAGACTTTTTACTTATGTAAAGGTTATTCAATCTGATGTTTTTGCTCATTCCAATCATGCTCAACGTTCAAGGCTTACAATCAGTGTTTTGTGCTTGTCATTCATCTATCATTAAATCTGGTTTTAGGCATTACTCATGGGGTAAGGTTAGGTTCAAGTGTAGAGATATTTTAAATATAGAGTCAACAAATTATTTTGATCCAGGAACATGATGAACTGGATGTGCTCATTTTCACATTCCATAATAAATAAAACGAAAGTCATTCGTCAGAAAATTAAGTGGTAATTTTACATTTGAACCATTTTCCCCACTGAGCTTGCTGCAATTCATTATAGGATTGTATTTTTATTTTCGATTTTATGTTATATGTAATGCTGTCTTAATGTAAATTTTCTCATTTGAACAAGTTTTGTGCCAAAAGTATGTATGTCTTTCTCTCTACATTGACAGCTCACTAGGTTTTGGAACAGAGTCAGTATGTAACTTAACAAGTGGCACTTGACTTTTCAACAGCGTGTCATGCTTCCTTGGGAGAAGCGAGAGAAAAACGGCCAAGGCCCTGAAAAGAGTTCCTGTCCACTCCCCAACCGCACAGCCCACACACTAAGTCTTTGGAAAGAGAGAGGAACTGTGAGTGGGAAGTGTTGCTGTGTAGTCCCAGGGATGAGAGTGTGGAACAGGGATGCTTCCGAGGATACGTAATGGCAGGTGTCTGCTGAAGCACGCCCGCCAATAATTTCTTCAATGAGGCAAACTCTGGCAAAGTCGCCCGCTATTTCAGACACTATTCTTAGGTCTGTTCCTGACAATTGGGCTCGAAACTTTAGTATTTTGTGCTGGACAATGCTCAGAGAGATCTTCCCCCTTCAGATCTCTAGGCTCCCGTACTCACCCTGCGCTGACTTCATTCGAGCGGCTCTGCGCTTGTGGCCAAAGGGTTCTGCTTTTTAATGTCGATGGGCCAGACAAAGAGCAGATCTGAATGTAGGCAAGAGTTTCAAAGGGCCAGCTCTGCGCAAGTGACGTTACCATAAGGGACACATGTTTAATTTGCCCCATACAAAGTCCAAAAGTACATATTTGCTGTTACAGTACATTTGGGATCAAATACATAGAGGTTTTTTTTCAGCGGTCTCTGTGCTTTGATGCTGCCCTCGAATTTCAGAGTCAGAAGTGTTATTGTCAGAGGACTTTAGAAAGAGTCTTTGTTATTCGGTCCCTTTTCAAGCATAATGCAATGAAATGTTGCAACCCAGGCTCATTCGAAATATGTACCTCCATATACATTTCTGCAGTAGCGTTATTAAGTACCTTAATGTACGTTTACTGGTTTCAAAATTAAACATTCAGTAAATGAGGCTAAAATGTGAGTTCAATAAGTGACCCTGACGCATATTTGTTATATTGCTATAGGCACGTATTACTGTACTTGTGTTATGTTGCTTCAGGTATGTATTGCAGTGGTTCATATTTTAAATATTCAAGGAGTGTCACTAAAAGTCAATTCTCTATCGTGTTGGAAATACACTCTACACCAAACCCAACCTTAAACCTACTTGTGAACAATTGTAAAAGTGATATTAAAACACATCTGTTGATGCAGCTGTGCTATATTAATTTCCTTAAGTGTACTAAAGCTGTTTTGTTGAATCATAGATTAACAAGGTTCAAACCAGAGATCTTCATCACTGTGCAACGGCGTATTGCGTGAGCTACAGAGCAAGAAAACTCATGCATATGAAGCTGATATGTGATGCTAATGTTCAATTTATCAGTTTTCTAATGTCACAGCTTGTTCGAATCAGTTCGAATTTACAATGTGATATTTCTCAAGTAGTTATGCAAAGAATAGGCTTTAATAATCAAAACCATGGACCTGCAAATCACATTTTGTGTAAAAAGCAATAAAAGTTGCGTGATTTTTACTGCTTCTAGTGTTTAACTGGTAACTGACGCAAAACGTTTTGCAAAAATGTAGGTGGGTAGAGGAACATATTTCTTATGAGCCTAGTCTGAAAGTTTTGCCTCTGTTTGAAACCTGCAACTGCATATATTTGCTGAGTTATTTTTTACCATATCTCATGCACTGGCATGGCTCCAGCACGTATTAATCTAATATTTTGAGGAATATGTGTCATTTTCACTGTATTTTGGAATCACAGATTTCTTGTAAGGAAGACAGAAATGTGATTTTTCACTGGATAATGTCATCTGAATGACGCTTTTGTTCTGACCAGCTGAGAAAAAAGGCCTTGCTACAGTGGTGATTATATCTAATTGATTAACTCATATCAAACTGTGCAAATACGTATTGCAGCACTGGGTGACTATGTGTATGTAGTGTGTATTAGCGTTTCTGTACAGTCTAATCTCTAATTGTCTAACTCAAATTTTATATAAAAATAAAAAAACTCTTTTTACGACAAATTACCATAAAAATTATAAATTGAATTATTTCAGCTGCTGTGAGAAAAGGCTATAAACAAACCACACATAGCCTACTAGTCAGGACAACTTTATGTTTATAGATGTGGCGTAATTATGCTACGTTAGACAATGAAATTCCTACCAGCACCAATCGAATCATAAATGAACATATATAATCTTTTCTTTTAAATAGGGATAAAAGTCTCTTTTTGTTATCGGTAGTTCACTTGTTATTTGCCAGGCACGTTTTGACTTAAAAGGCACATATCTCCTCACAGGCCTCTATGACTATCTGAATCAAGTGCTGTCATTAATCCCAGCCTTTAACTTTCTCTCTGCCTTGCTTTGATGTGCTGCCAGAACACTGATCCTGGGTTTGCTTTCATTGACAAAAAATATAGCTCATGGTCTTTGAGAACAATAATCCAAATTTCTATAAATATGTCAATTTGTTATGCAACATCTAAACTAACAGGGTTGTGCAGCATTCACAATTTAATTGACAATAGCTTTTAAGAAGAAATTTAGTTTTTGAATTTGTATTAAACTGAATTTAGAATTTTTTTAGAAAAAATTTAAATAGATTTATTTATTTACATTTTATTGACTACGTTTATGGGCCATGGTGGAAGAATATGTAGTAGCTTACAGAACATTTATTTATTTATTACATATTCTTAAGTATATTTTAAATTGTGCAGTTAAGTATGATTTACATATAACCTTTTATTAAAGTTATTAAAGTTAATGAGACATAGTGAAATGTTTATATATTAATATATGTTATTTTATGTTATGTTTTGTTTTGTCGTAAAACGTGTATTGGAATTCCTGTTTGGTTATGTTGAACTTGTCATTTCAATTAATTAAATAACCCCCTTAGCATACTGTATGTCAGTTTTAGCTCATGAATTGAAAGAGCACCAATGATGCCCAAATCCTTTAACCTACCCTTCCTTCATCAGGAGAATTAAATGGCACGCGGTCCCTCCAGTAAAAAGCCTGGCAAAGAAAGCAACTACCAGCACATCAAGGAAATGGCCGTAAAGCAGCATCTCAGTAACAAGAGGACCAGGATGTACAGCCCCCAGGATGATCCCAAAACACCTCACCCCAGACAGGTGAGTGTCCCGCTGTGAAGATTCTCAAGGCAACATATTAGACCTATAAATATAAAAACCTGTATTCACCTTGAATGTCATTGTGTTCAGTACGGCAGTGCCCTCTTCTGGTCATCAAACTAACACACCGCAAACACAACTCCGCAGGCTCACGCAACACACACACACACATACTCGCTATGACATAGATATTCTCTTTTCTATATCAGCTAAACATTAATTTTCCTAACACAGTCTTCTGGGGTTCAGATTTACAGTATGTCCTTTGTACAACCCTTTATATTTGATGTTGCTATAATTCTGTGGTCTGAGGTTGTTTGTCAGTGTATAATTTATTGCTTCAGTATGTTATTTTCATGATTGGAGCTGTGCAAAAACTGCTGTAAGCTGATTTTCGGGTGTTTTTCGTATTAAGCCCGTTTCTGGTCCCATTTCCACTATGTTTTCAGTCAAAAACATATGATCATTTCCTTAGTTACCTAATTAACCAACGATTTCTGGTGTCTAAAACACTGCCCGGTGATAACATACAGTTGCATTGGGATTGCCAAGGCAGAACAAACTTCTGCCATCTCTGTTGAAACAAGGAACGAGCCAGTGCTTGTCGATTTTGGCCATCACGCAAATCCACAGAGAGTTAATTAACTTTTCTTGGACTTGTACCATGCTTTACCTGGACTCTTAAATCCTTAGCCAAGTGACCACTGCAACACCCCAATCAGCATCTCTATCAGGAATCATCTGATGTTCTGAGCCAATAGACAAATTTTCTTGCTAATTTACTTCAGTTGGCAAGTCATTTTTCTTGCTTTCTTTTTTTTAAGCGCAACTTGAAGTAAATGCCAGTTCTAGTGGTTTTCTTAGTAGCTCAGATTTTTGCATGGAATCTTTATAAGATCTAGACTGTTTTGCTTTACGTTGTCATATTAGCATATCCTCACCATTTAAAGGACGCTGTAAGCGCATTGATCTGGAAAACAGTCATACATCGATATTTTACTCCTCATTGAGCGTATTCTATAGCCGCTATTGGGAAAGAAACCGTTCAAGAAAAAGACAATCAACGCTCTACAGCTACAGAGACAACAATAGCAGTCTTATTAAGCACACTGGGTCTGGTTTGGCTGACCTGAAAGCAATAGTAACTACGGCTAAATGATATGTTGATAAAGCAAATGGATGTTGGAAAGTACCGTAAAAAGGTAGATGCAATAAAAAGAAGCAGCCAAAGCAATAAAAATTCAAACCAGTGATAATGGTAGGGTAATAAAAAGCCAAACCGAATAAACAAGTTTTCTGCGGGGGTCATAAATCAGTAGCGTAACCCTCACATATCCCATGAAAAGCAGACATTCAAGGAGAATGTCAGGGTGACGGCATGTCCGATGACAGCAGGGGACTGTTCACTGCTTTGTGATGGAGCACTTTTCATCCACACGATACGGATAAGATCCTGGCAGGCCCTCTTCCCCAGTGCCCTCTTATCCTGGGCCAAGCAGGGAGCAGCCATCATGAGAGATATAGGGAAAAAGAGAAGGAACGGGAGACAGGAATGGTCTTTGATGCCGATGCCTGTCCTTGCAGAGAGGTGGGGAGGCAGAACTAAGCCAGCAAATTAGCTCGAGTACGAGATTTATATCAGACACACAAATGTTTCATGAGGCCGCCGGCCTGCTGTTTATCTCGCTCTCCTTATATGAGTGTTTCTTGGAGGAGTTTTATTAAAGCTAACTTTGTGTTATATGAAGGTCACATGAACTCTACCTTTTACCACATTTTGCTATGCCTTCCTCACTTATTTTTGCTACTTGTCAAATTCAGTTTTTTGCATTTTTTTTTGCAATTGCATTTCACAACCCAAACTTTCAGATACTTGTTTAGCAATGTAAATCTCACAAATTTGTATAATGACTTGGGGATAACAGAAGTAATACAATGTGAAGATGTTTTTATGGACACTTCTTGTGTCCCTGTAATTCAAAAGACTTAAAAAGCATGCTAAATTGTGTTTTTTTAAAAAAATCAAAAAAGTCTCCTATTACTATTGAGAGTCCCCATAAGCCATAAAAACAATATGTGTGTGTGTGTGTGTGTGTGTGTGTTTGGTCTTACAGAGCCAGTGTCAACAGGAGCTGGACAGAGTTTTGGAGAACATCTCCCGAATGACGTTCCATGACAACAAGGGACCTTTGGAAAATCTTTATGACCTGAAGTTCCCCAACTGTGACAAGACAGGACAGTACAACCTTAAACAGGTGAAAAAAACTATATTTGACTCAACCTTATGGTTGCAAATTAGCAGCTTTGGTGGCTGAAAGTTTTTAAGTCATCTAGTCCATTTTCAATTTGAGACATTACGCAGGCTACTTGCTGTATTGGCGGAGATTAGCACAAAAGTACTTGCATTTGGATGGCAGCGGGTGTTAATTTCGCTATATAAATAGGAATATGAGACATTGCACAACCTTTCAATCTGCAGCATCCCGCTGTTTTATTATCCAGTTTCATGCGGAAGGTTCAATATAAAGTCAGAGATGGAGCCAAAGAGAAACTGTGTATAAAACATTCCCACATTCTCTACAGAAGGCTGTTTTATCAAAACCAAGGCAACCGTATCTCAGCGAGAGTTACAAGCTAATGAAAATTATGCTGACCGACTGACCTGTCTATTGGGTGACTTGCCTTGGTTTGTAGAGACATCAGAGGCAAGGAGAATGACAAACTCGGTCCTTTATATCTTAATGCCTTTCTTACTCATCCTTTACATGCTGATGAAATGGGAAACTTTTTTTACAGTCTTTTTTTGGGTCTCAGGTTCTGATGTTACAAGTCTGCTCAGGAGTTTCATAAGAAGCCTTAAAATGGCTAAAACTGTGCTTACATTTCTAAAGATATCAATGTCTGCAAGTAGGCGTCTAAGATCTCAATATAAGCTCTCATGACTAAATGATCAGATTATTCTCTTACTGTAAATGTGGCGTTTTACATATGCTGTATATATGTATACATATAGCTGAGTATACACAAAATAATTATTTTTTAAATAAAATAATTATTGACTTCTAAAGCCATTTCATCTATTGTCTAAGCTTTGACAATTTGCTGACAGAGCTTGCTAACTCAAACATTCATGAGTTAACAATTATGTTCACAATTATGATATAATATTTCTCTGTCCTGGCATGACATGTTGCAGCTAAAACCAGGACAAACTTGTCCCGGAGAAGTAAACGGAGATGTTGTTTTGACATGAAAACCCTGTTCCCAGGGCTCAAAACAGTGTACCTCACCACACTTAATTGTATTGCCTGTTCCTTTTGCAATTATTGTAACTGTCAGTTTTTGTTCTTTGCCATTGGAGGACAAAATTGAGAACCTGTTTTTTGCCTATTTTGGGTCTCAGCGTCATATATGTCCAGTTCAATTATGACCTCATTTTGGGAGTGCTCAGTAGGGGTCAATGAGACGTGCTGGGCCAAATGAGGCGGGAGGGCTGTTTTGGGGTAGCGCCTCCACCCCGTACTCGCCCGAAAGCTTCGTTAAGCCCCCAACACCCGTTGTTTCCCCGCCCATCTCTCATCGTCTTCTCTGTCTTGTGTTCCAGTGCAACATGTCCAGCCACGGACAGAGGGGCGAGTGTTGGTGCGTCAACCCCTACACTGGTGTCCAGATACCCTCGTCCCCCAAAGTGAGGGGGGACCCCAACTGCAGCCAGTACTACGGTGGTCCTGAGCTGGAACCGCCCACCAGCCAGCAGAAATAGACGTACCCTCGCCCTTAAGGGAGACGCCCCGGGTCGCAAACGAGGAGAGTTAAAGCGAGTGCAAGAGCGATGTGCATGTGTGTAATTCTGTACGTGTATGTGTATGTATATTTTCGCAATAGTATGATCTGTATTGTCGATAGGAGTGTGGAAAGTCACATGCCAGCAAAGACAAGCAAGTCAAGGACAGGTAGTTAAACCTCCCCCTTCTCAAATCCAGATAACTATACTCCAAATTTAACTCTGAGTGATTGTTTTTTTTTCTGCCTATTTATAGGCTCGTCCGGTGCCTTTTAATCTTGTGACTGAATCTGGTTGCAGAGAGTAGCTTATACAGCATTTGCAGCTGTTCGGTGTGAAGATGTGTCCCTTTAATTCTCCCTTTTGTCTTTGGAGAGCCAATAAAAATGGTGGCGAGTTTTTCTTTGCACCATTGGTTTGCCAGAAACAAACAGCAACTGCAAACGCACAAGCAGCTTGACGTTGAATTAAAAGTGAATCCCAAATTTTTGAAACCAAAAATATAAAGCTGAGGTTTTTGTTTTGGTTGATTTGAGTGGATCTATGCAAAAGGGGCTGGAGATTGATATTGAAGATGGCTATTTTGACTACCTGAGTACCTAGCATATAAGTCAACTATAAGTACTCAAGTATATGTCGACATGCATTAAACTGGCATCTTTTCTACATGCCTTTTGCATTTTAAGACCAAAACATTTTCAAAATGTGTCTCTACACCACTGATTATGTATCTTTTCAGTTGCTTTGGGCTAAAAGTCACCACATGCATAAGTTGCTATACGGCCCCATCTAACCAATTGGAGTGCAAGTATGAAAGGCACAAAATGTCTAACAATCGTTAAATTAAAAACAAGGCCCCTTTTTGGCACATATTACTGATCTTCAATCAGCATCATATGTTTTGAAATTCAAGTGTGTTTTTACAGTAGATAATTGCTGTTGCTTCCAAGTAGCTACTCAAGATCTGGCCATCCCTGTTTCCTGGCAGCTGACAGACCTCTGTTCTCGTTCTGCTTTTCTACCATGTGGTAGAATGCAGGTGGTGTATGTGTGTGTTTGTAGAGTGGGGATCAGCATTTACTAATGATGTGCTGACAGAGGGCTAGATTAGGACACAGGGCTGACATTGACATATGTGATATAAAGTGGGTTAAGTGCCTATAAATAAACACAGGTTTGCACTGCAGTGCCAGTGGGCTGTGCCTCACCTTGCTTCACTCTCATCTGTGGTGGGATGTGTGCAAGGGTGATTTTGTCCAGTGCAACGCTTGAATGGGGTTAGCTGAAGAGTCCTCTGGAGGAATGCAAAGTGGTGCGTGGGTTTAGTGAGTTGTTTAACCAATTTTTGTACCATTTTTTAAGGGAAAACATGTGTTTTATTCATTGAAAAGCCCAATGCAACAGCATTTTTTTTTTAAATAATAAATAAAAGTGACGTTTGCACTGGGTTTAAATAGGCTCAGCTGGTCATAAAGATTCAAAAGAAAATTACAAACAATAAAGTAACATACATTGAGATTCAAAATCTATTTTAAACCTAAAAATAAAAAAAGGATTGTAAACATTTTTATATAGGAAAAAAATTTGCAGATTTTGTAAAGTGTAGGTCATTAAGTAGTAAATACACACACACACACACACACACACACACACACATATATATATATATATATATATATATATATATATATATATATATATATATATATATATATATATATATTTATACAATTTCAAGATTTAAAGAAATAAATTACTGACCCACAAAAATGCTAAATAGAAGCATTCTTTAGTGTAAATAAATGTGACCAGTGAGAAGTCATGGGTTAACTTGCTCAGTAAGCAGGTGTGATCTATAATGCCCTGTTCACACAGACACATATCGGGTTTTATCGCTGAAGGCCCCCGGATCAATGCACTTTTGGATTGTACTGGGCGTTCCTACAACTCTATGTTCTGACGTCATTGGTGGCCTGTGTGAATGAGCATATGAAAATCTGATCACAAAGGGACAAGAATTCAGCTGCTTTTCCTAAATTTCAACATTAAAATTCACATTCCTGTATTTTCAGTGTAGCCTTTGGATGCCACTGTATGTGACCTTATTGTCATTGTGCGAAAATTGGCAGTTGAACGACGATCAAGGGCTGCTAGAGCGACAGCTGTAACATCCCTTGATTTAGTTATACTTTAATTCACTACCCATATCTCTACCCCCTTATTATCTCTCTCCCCATCTGTCTCTCTCTTCCCGTTCCTCTCTTTCTCTGTGAGCGTTGAATTGAACAGCTCAATCCAGAAATAGAAGTCGATTAAGCTTTAACATTGATCCTAACGTGTTAGACAGCGTTCAGCCCAGCATTCGCTTTTGTAGCTTAGCCTTTGATATATTAGCACATTAATCTTCAGTATCTTTCACAGTATTACCACATCTCGCTCGCCCTTAGTAGTAGCTTTTATATATTTACTTTATCTAGTTAGCGTTGTGCTAACTACATCATAACAGACTGGCTCTCCAGAATCGTGCAGCCTCTTGTGATTTTGGTGCCTCATGGATAGATTTGCTGAGACACGGGCTACATGAGTTTTCCGTTTCGGTTTGTTTCCAAAATAGATCGCTGCCTGCCCTCCGGTGGCACAGTAAATTTTACGGTAGCTCGAGTTTGGCCTAGTTTAAAAACAGTGCGAAACCAATCCCTGTGGTTTTCGGGCATATTGATTTGCCAGAGCGGTTCCAATGGGATGGAAGTGTTCACGTATGTGTGTGTGTGTCTGTGTGTGTGTGTGTGTGTTTGTGTATTTGTGTGAACGTTTCGATGCTGTGCCATGCCTGGAGCCAGTGTGACGGTGGGAAGGATTGCTTGCCATCTGGTGCAGTGTAAAACTGTCAGAGCCGGTCTCTGCTTTTGGAGAGTCTCACACAAATGACAGGGGGAATTTCTTGAGCAAATCCAAATGCCTTTTGCCATGCCAGCATCTCACATGCCTTTTTTTCTGTAATTCATTGCGTATCCTGTGTGTCACGAGATGCGGTGGTATTAAATAACATACATTACTCAGAGCATGCTCCTTGTGTCCACTGTCATGCGAATGGTGCATGAATTGAGTTTTCTGTACAACTGCAATGGAAAAAGCCATAAATGCATGCAAAAATAGACATTGGTTTTAAAATCTTGTAATAAAATCCAGCATGATTAAATGTATTACCTTTCAGACCCATGATTCATTTATTGGGTTTTCTTTTTTTATGCATTTTAAACAGTTTCTTTGTTGGGTTTTGTGTTGTCTTGATGATGTTTTCCATGCACATGAATCATTAGCCCTTAGTGAATGTTTTGGTTACTAGTGATTAACTAGACCAGGTTTCCCATGGTCATTAAAAATCCCAATAAAGTTTGGATTTTTAAAATTGTTATTTTCAGGCATTGAAGAGCCGTGGACCTTTAGAATGAATATGTATAATATATAAATGAAAAAAATATATCATATATTAAACAATTGAATTGAATTAGCATTTTTTGTATTTAATGAAATATATTTTTATACAATATTTCATTAAATATTAAATATTCACAAGCAAATGGAAAAGTCATTGGTGAAAAGAAGCTTGGGAAGCTTTTGAGCTTCATGAAAATTGACCATCTTTTGTCATTTTCAGTAAAGAAAACCTGAGAAGAACTTGTGTTATCAAACAGAGGATGAGTAGAATCAAGATAATCAACTATCTTCCTTTTTTTTCCCCTTAAAATTGTCTATATAATGTTTGGGCCCTTTTATTGTACATGATTCTTATTTTATTCAATTTATAGAAGAGGTTAAGTAAGAGATTCACCTTAAGCTTTTCATGATATACACACATTTATGTGCACTTATCACGTCTTTTGTCATTCCTGACTGTGTAAAGTCAATTTTGAGAATTGTTTGCAAACACATTATAAATGTTAGAAATGCATTGCCGAAACATGTTACAATGACTGTGAACTGTATAATACTGTAAGGGGGTTATACCGTTAAACAGTTTTTCACCGTTTTCGCGATCAGGATTTATTGGCCAGGTCTAAATCGGAGCTCAGTGACGCAATGGAGCCACCTAGAGCGCATAAGCATCAGTGGTTCGTCCGTTCGAATCCTGAGTTACTGTCAGATACTACAGCTAGTTTGCTATCTAGCTGTGCCTTCGTCACATTACATGCTTGTTATAGTTTACAAAGCCGCTTGAGGAAGACAGTTGAGAGACGACAGCTTTGTCGTGAGTGGGCGTGGTTTCAGTTCGAGCAGACACGCCCCCAGTATTTTAGAGTAGAGAGGACAGCTTATTGTTACGAGATTTTGATACCTCATTTTATTTACCTCTGGTTTTTTAGCATTCAAATTTGGCTTGGTGGTTCGAATCTCAAGAATATTGCAACAGCGGCCTACCTCAAGCAGGGACCGGCCGAGGATGAAACGCTAAACTCTAATCATTGTGTTCTGAGGCGAAAGAGTGGTGTGGAGAGCCACATGTTGTGATAAGATGGAGCCATCTATAGTTGTTTAGCTAATTGCGTGATAAAAGAGATGTGAGTGCTTTGAAGTCTAAAATGCAGTTGTCAGTTTCTTTGAAGGCTATAGTAATTGTCATGTTCACTGCCCCACAAATCAAATCGCCGACACGTGTTCCTCTCTGGGTCTGCTTCGTTTCCCCTTACTTGATCTGGCTCTTACAAATGAATGCTGCTTGACTGCGGACAAAGCCCTGATCCGTCACATCTGGAGTCCGTAAACCTGAGTTATCCCAGGAAGAGCTTCACCTGTATGTCTGCATTAGTGATTACCTCGAGGCGACTAAAGTCTCGCCAGACTCCAACCCGCTATCCAAGACCTATTTCACATCACATTTAAAAATAAAATGCACACAATGAATCGGCAGAGAAGAGGCAACACTACTAGTAGAGGTTTGGCTCTGAACTCCCGAGAAAACATGTTAGAAATGCACTCTCAACCTGTTTATTAACAATCTTTTGCAAAATAGGCTCTTATCAGTGGCACTTTTGCCTTTTTGGCTTGATGCTCAGTCATGAAATGTTGTGCTAACGTGCCCGGGGGGTTTGTGATAAAACATGGCTCCACATTATCTATCTGTACTGTCCTCACTTATTTGAATGGAGATGTCGGTCCTTTCTGCCGGTCAGAGATCCCCCTTGAAGTTGGGGCTCTTGGTAAATGACTTCCTTGTTCCTGAGCAATCTCTTTGACTTCTGTGGAAAGCCAGGTGCCTTGCCTCTGGGCAGAGTTTAAATGCAGTAAGTCTTCACCCAAAATAAACCTGTATCCTGTAATGCCGAGTTCCTCTGGGCTCCTCTGTTAATCACCCAAATCCTGATTCATCAATGAAGACAACTGAATTAGCAGACGAACAATGCGTGCATGTCATAGATTCCGAGTGGACTGACCATATGACTGTAGCGTATGTATGACTGTGTTTGCACACATGTGATTACGTGCAAACATATACACCTTTTCTTTATGATTACGGTGGTTTATACAGATATTAACATTGTTTTTTTGTTAATGCATATGCATGCATTATGCAGTAAAAGCATGTTTGAAAATATTGCTGAGATATTGCTACGAATGATGAACTGATGATCTGACAGCATGTTTGTGAACCGTTTTAATATCGTTTAAATAGCATCCTAGGATAATGCTGTGGTTAATGCATAATTCATATAATCCCATTTATGCTATTTAATAGTTTGAATTACTTTATTATGAAATGTGGAAAGTGTATCATGCAAAACGTAATGTTTAATTAAGTTTTAATTAAGCGCTTAATATTTTCATGCCATTGATGACCGAGAATTGATAGTAGCTTTACAAATAAGATCAAGTGATTCTATCACTAGTCTCATTCTATCGCATTTGATCAATAAGGCTTTCAAGTGTGTCGATCATAAGTGCTTTACTGTTGCTTGCTTTTATTACAAAATCAGGTTGTTATTGCTGAAATTTGTTGTCGATTGCACCGGATCATTCCTGCCATCCTGATGGATTAATAGCAGTGTATATATTTGGTAAGTGTTATGATCATTTCAAGATAGTGTGCCTATTGGATTGGATTGAAGTCCCGCAGTATCAGTTGTCTTTATATTTGCATGCAATGTGTGATAATGGTGTGACATCTGGGAAACTGTCCCGTGGTTACTGCCTTGGCTAGTAATAAATCTGTATTTAAATTGTTCTCATAAACAAGATCCGATTCCTGTCATGTAAGAAATAAATTTATTGCACAAGCTTAAATGAATACATAACTTTATTTAAATAAATGCTTTGTCATAACAAAAAAAGACAAAAGGTTAAAAAAGAGTACATAAATTACAAGTTGAATAAATATTACACAGTGATATTCACTTTCTTAATAATTTGAGTTTTTTTTTTTTTTTCCATTTTATTGTTTTTAATAAGAGTTCCAAATGCTGAACATTTTTAGAGTCCTCCAGCCACTAATGGGTCTTTTTCACATGCCAGTTTAAGCCACATTTAGGTGGTCAATCATCAAGTCTTTTCTCATCCACAAAAAAAGCAATAAAGGAAAAAAAAAACTGTTATGCATTCAGAGAAAGAAAGAAAACCTGTCGTTTCTACTGTAGTTATGAAAACTGCTGTCTACCCAAGTATGAGATTCGAATCTGATGAAAGCAGATAAGCACAAAAGCAACATGCTGCGTCCTGGCAATCGATAGTCTGTTACCTCTAATTACAAATCAGAACGGATCAAAGTCACATTAATGACATTTCTTTCCCATTCTCACAATGACACCCAGATGGATTCTACAACCTGGGGAAACAAGGTAAAGTAGTTTTCAGCCAAAGTGCATCGTCTTTTAACATTCATGGTTTTCAACTTGTTGCATGCCTGCTTATCAGATTCCGAGACTGTCCATCTAAACATTCTACTGTGAAGTGTGAAGCACTGCAAAATTTAGTATTTTTGTCTGGTTTTTCAGTACAAATATCTAGACCTTCTTAAAAAAAATCATTTGACAACACTCGTTTTCAAAGAATTTGAATCATAGGAAAATACTAGCGTTGTTTACTCACTGATAATCTTTCTTCCATGGAATACAAATTTAGAGCGGGATACCCAAGCAGCACTTTTCTATAAAGTGAAAGTGAAGGGTTGCCACAGCTGTCAAGCAAAATTTGAATTACGTTCCTCTCACAAATCGTGAGCAGCTTGGACATCTTACCAACCTTCTCTTTTAGTGTTCCACAGAAGAAAGTAAGTCAAACTGGTTTGAAAAGTAAAGATGAGTGCATGAATTTTAGACTGGTGCAAAGTCGTTTTCGTTTACCCAAACGTGTACCTAAATGTTGTTCAAGATATGTTCTGAAAACTTTGCTTTTAAGTAAATTCAACTAGTCTTAAAGTCATGGATGACTTTACTGGAAAACGAGACACAAATACTGATTCAGAAAAAGTTTTTTGCAGTATGTATTGTGTGTTGTGAAAGGAGGCCCAGCACAAGATCACCGCTTGAGGCTCTCACCCGCTCTCCTTCTTCCCGGATATCACTGAGACGCAAAGTCTATTAAGAGTAGATGGAGAATAGACTGTGATTGGTAGAGTTGTGTTACTGGTAAACCCACTGAATGATGATGTGGGTTTCAGGCTTGGGCCAGAAGCCCCTGTCAAAGGTACTCAGGCAGGGTATCTGTCCGAGGCCTGCTCCTGCTCCTATACCTGAACTGAGATTCACTTTGAGACGGCACTAAACGCGTGGCAAGGTAAGGAATTAAGTGCAAGCTGCTTTTTTTTCTTAAATGGGGAGGGCTTGGCATGGACCAGAATCTGGATAATGCTGATTACTGATTTCGCCCGTGGTGACAGTCACCTACAAGGCTAATTGTGCAATAAAAGAGGCCGCTAGGCCTCCACGACATACTCGAGACACCTGCAAAAGTCTGCTTAACCCGCACACCCTGAACTCACTCTTTCTTTTTCATGCCACCTCCATCATTCGAGAAGAGCCAGCTGTCATTCACGATTCTTTTTTGACATGCAACAGTTACATTCTGCAGACCCATGGTTATTTCAAAACACAGCCAGACCCACACGGACTTCCATCCAGGCCCGGTTATGATGGGTACTTGCACGATCTGGAAAAATGCAGCCCTATACAGGGTACGGTGTTAGCGACTATTTTTTCAGCCCTCCCAGCAGTGAAACTATGATCATTCAGGCCCTGAAATAAGATCCGGATGGACCCACTGTGGCAGGAAATGGCTTCACTCACTCTTCAAGAGCCGACCGGTGAGTATCCCTGTGTGATGTATAGCTTGTTCGAAAATACTCTAGTCAGCAATTACACACATTTGCAGTCTCTGTCAAATCAATCGTCAGCTTATTCATAAGTGAAATAACAGTAAATGAGCTAGCGCTAGCTGGAGTACGGTCTCTCCTATCTTAGCCTCGGCGCAGGAGGCGATTTCTGATAGCTGCTTGACATACAATGTAGTGTAGCGGATTTCATATCTAATCTGATGCTGTATTTGAACGCAACTGAGGTCCTTCACAATATAAAAAGGTTGTTTCGTTCTCCCTTGGCTATTGTGTAACATTCACGTCACCATTCAAATGTATTTGCATGTAGGAAGGCACTGAGACTTGCACACAGAAACTCACACTGAACGCACGCTGGAGTGAAATGCACCTTCTGTTTCCATCTCGGTTAATAAAACAGATGAAATACAGGAATACAAATGAAACGTGTCATCGTGCTGACCAAAAGAGCTATTACCTATTGGTGAACAGTCTAAGTGGGCGGAGCTTAGAAAGTGGTCCGACCTGCATTCAAATGAGCAAGTTGTCATTGTGACAGGTCAGATGGAAATATGCAAATTGATAATGCTAACACTCCTCTGCTGAGCACCTGATGTTTGTGGTTGTTTGTTAAGGATAACAAAACAAAAATAAAAGAAAACACATTCAATAATCTAGAGTTAAAGGTAATATACCAAGGTTGCACCTATTTCAGTGAAACCGCATGGTCGAGGAACATGGCTCATAAGTGGACTGTCATTACCAACATGAAGTCAAAGCAAACAGCACATAACAAAAGTTGTTCAGAAAAGAAAAACGAAACATTACAGACAGAAAGAAACTACCGCTCTGCGCGGTGAACATCCGTCAAAGTTCAAACGCAAATGCTGGGAGCGTTTAAGGGTTACAGCATCTGTCTCGATTTTTAACTCGCCCAGATGCCACAATATCTGATACAAAACTATTCCAGAGTGGCCTTTTCGTTTCTAGGCGTGGGCACTGATTGATTCTGTGTCTACTTTGTTTTTTTTTTGTTCGGGACCCCGTGTAACTCTGCGTGGCAGCGTCTGTTTACATAGGCACGGTTGGCATGTTAGGTAAGCTACAAAGTCTAGAGCCACTGAAACAGATTTGTCTAAATGGGATCTTGGTTTTACTACGTTCTGGGAGGGATATGCCACAAAGAAAAAAAAAACATTCTTTTTTTTTTTTTGAAAGCTATCGCCGTGATTTCATTGCTCACACGCTGCGTACACGTAAAGCACACGCTCATTACATACACGCATACACTGAACTTGGTGAAGTTACACATTTCAAGCAGGTTCCCCAATGAATAAGTGCTCTGACAGGACCAAAAAAAGCCAGATAGAGATGACTGTATCAGCAGATCTCTACCATGTGTTTTCCTTCTTTCTTTTCTTTTGGAAAACAACACGTTTTTTTTTTTTTTCAAATAGTAAAAGTTCCTGCTATCTCCTTTGATACCTTGACAGCAAAAGATGTAAAAGACCAAGATAGCCCTGTTAATATTCAACATGCCATATATTCTTTTTTGTAGTTTTTTCTGCTTTTATGTTAACTTTAAACAAAACAGTATGGTGCTCAAACCCCAGCTTCTATAAAAATATATAATTGCATGTATATATTTTTTTAGCAATTTTTTTTTATTGTTGTTGCCGGGACTCAGCTCTAGCAGGACTCCTCTGATTGGCTGAGTCCAGTGAGATAGAGATGAGCGCTCAGTCAAAACCATTCCTGTGGATTATCTCACTTTAAAATTTTCTTTTTTTAGTCTGATTGTTCGTATTTGTAATAGCTGTTGTGTTTCTTTGTCGTTTTGCATCAAAATCTCAAAGTGACTGGCGGGTAGACTGGTGGGACAGGACAAGGAGGTGGGCCCTAGGTCTGGTGATCAGGGTGGGTTGATTCTCACTCGTTGTTGTTGCTGTTCTCCAAATCCTTGCACTGGATGTTACCGCCGCTGTAGTCAGTGCCGGGCAGCTGCACGCCGTATTTGTCCACGCACCAGCAGATGCCTCGTTTCCGGCCACGGAGGGCTTGCACTGCAGGGGTGGACAAGGGACAAAGGGTCATAAAACTGCAAACTCAACTTGAAACGCCTCAACTAGGACCGGATGGTATGCTGTTATAAAATATTTCGATAACACTTTATTGTTTCACACGTAATTATGCCAAACCTCAATGCTAACCCTAGCCATATAGTAAGTAGTTAATGAATATTAGTCAGTGCTCAAATGTATAATAACGCTGTAACTGACACCTTAAAATATAGTCTAACCAATTTTTCTTGTGTGGTGTAGTTTGAAAAATCCCCCAAAAGATTAGCAATTTCGACGCAGGGGACTGTGTCGATTATAATGCCCATAGACAGTGGGAATCCAAGACTTAGCATTATCTTAAAATTCAGTCAGTCAGCTAATTGTTTAAGTAGACTGGATAATAAAACATTACAGCTTAAAATGTTATATTATCAAGAAAAACAAGGCTACAACCAAGTTAAACAACAGGGTTAGAAATGGTCTTCTTTATTTAGTGATTAATCAAAGAATGTACAGGGATTTAAGGCAATAAAGATTAACAGAAGAGACCTAAAATAAGATATGTCTAATATGCAGGTCACATTTGTCACATTTAATTTGCATATCGTGTAAATGATGAGACTATATTTTCGAAGGCGAAATTAGACAAAAAAGTTAATTTATATATATATATAAATAAATTTTATATAAGTATAAATTTCCCAGACTGGTTGACAATCTACGTATGGTGGGATTTTATTACATCGATTCACCAATAGGTGGCAACATGGGCGTGTCTTTTTTAACTTAGTCATTCGAATCACTGACTGAACCGATTTGTTCAAAAAGCGAGTGACTTACTGATTCACTCAGTAATCAAAAATGCAGATTCATTCCTCAAAGGAAAACCATTGTATTATGCAACGATTCTTCGTGAGTTAAAGGAATATTCACTTTTTTGAAAATAGGCTCATTCTCCAACTCTCCCAGAGTTAAAAAGTGGAGTTTTCCATTCAGTCGATCTCCGGGTCTGGCACTTTTAGCATAGCTTAGCGTAGATCATTGAATCTGATTAGACTCTTCTGTATTTACAAAGTACAAAGCCCAACGGAAAATTAAAAGTTGCGGTTTTCTAGGCGATATGACTAGGAACTATATTCTAATTCCAGCGTAATAATGAAGGATCGGATTCAAAAATGGTACTTAAACTTTTTAACTCTGGGGGAGTTGAAGACTGAGCCTGTTTTCCTTTAACATTGTTCCTTTAACATTGACTGACGTTGTTAATCAACGATTTAAAAACGATTTCATCATATTAGATGTCAATGTTAATATTATTATACAATAAAAGACTCTTACCTGTTTGCGCTTGAAGAAACCCTTCCTGTCACAGTTAGGCAGGTAGAGGGTAAGAGCCATGATGCGGGAGGTATCTTTCATACTTTGAATGATTCCATCCAGCTTCCTTCTGCAGGGACCCTGTGTCAGACGAACACATGGTGAGTTGCATCATCACCTCAGCATTTATCGCCTAGCTATCATTTTACTGCAGCTGCTGCGTCACACAACTTACAAATTCAGGCTCATGTTTGTCGATGGGAGGCGGGAGTAGTCCATCGACCCCAGTGACCGATGCTTCTCCTGTTGTTTCTTCTTGTCCTTGCGCACGGCAGCATGCTTCTTGCTGTTGATTACGTCTGGTTTGGGGTAAAGGGGAATTTTAGGAATCTGGTCTTCAGTCGTGTCTGGCTTCACTGTATCATCATGCTCTATTGATTCGCGATCTAAGACAAAGAGAATCAAATAATAAGCATTAACTAGATTTTACTGCATGGGAATGTGAGTGCCAGTGCAAAAATCATTAGCATGATGTTAAAGTGGTTGCCAGGGAGTTCATATGGTGTTTTGCATCTCTGTTATTGTTTATTATATTTATGTCTCTAGATTTATCGAGTTAATGTATAAGATATTACCCTCCACCAGGCAAAAGCCGAATGTGGTTTGCAGTCGTAAAGCTGATTGCATTGGCACAATAACACAATAGTAATTTGCTTTAGCAAACAATAGTAATGTCCTACATCCGAGTTCAACAATTAAAAATGAAATTTGACTTATAAAATCCTTATAAAACCTCCCCAAATGCTTTCAGATATTTACACAACCTACTTGCTAATGAGTTTCCAGAGCGTAAACATGAAAGCAACTGTTTTTCCACCAAATGTTTCCTATGCATTTGTTTACAGAGGCTCGTGGCAAGATCAACAGCTGATGACCACCCCATACTCAACCTATCCCAGGTCAAAACACTTTGCCTGACTAAACAACCAACTGGGTTAATAATAATCCAATATCTCATTCCATTTGGTGGGATTTCTCCAAAATTCATTTAGGTGCACAACCTACAGTAAACACTGAACGTACCTCTGTTTTATACCGCTGAATAGTTCTGTTAATTACATTGAGAGTGTGTGTATGATTTAAGAGTGAGAACAGAAATGCCTTTTCAAAGGATACCTAACAGCTCGGAGACATGCGTGAAGAACTTTGAAGTCTCAGTAACCATAACACCATGACAACCTCAATGTTCTTCTGCAGGAATCTAAAGCTAGGTGGGTAGTAACTGTCGACATGTGTCCGGGGGAAAATGTGGAGATATTACAGAACAAGTAATTCAAGCACGTATAGTTTGATAGTAAAACTCCACAGGATACATGCCTCTACTTATAAACTGTCTTTCCACTAAAGTCAAATACTGTTGGACAAAGCCGAGCTTCATAAAACTGAACACTTAAACCATGCAGAGAGAAGCCAAACATAGTACATCCAGAGGAGATTAACAGGTCATTATCACTAAGCATACAAAGTCAGGATATATAATTGCATTGACATTTAACCATCCAAACCAACAAAAATCATCTGATAAATTAATATTACATTTTAAAATGGCATTTTAATAGGATTTACTGTTTTTGTTTAGGATTGTGGTTTATTGTGTAAAAAATAAAGTGTAATGTTGTTTCCTTTCAGATCTAATGCTGGCATGAAATTCATTAGGCATTAAATCCATTTACATCAATATTCTAAATTGGGACATAACTGTGAAATAATTGTAAAAAGCTGACAAATGCACACCTGTTTTTGCACTTTGGTTATATGAAATAAAATAAAATTCAACAAAAAAAATCTACCTTATTTATTTTTGTTAAAGCTAGTAGACAGGGAAACCTTTCTTGTTTTTACTCAGCTGACTTGATGTTCTAAAATAACTAAAAAAAAAACAAGTTTAACAGCTAGAAAAGAAATCATTGGAGAATCAGACAGAATAGAAATGGACATTCAGATTCAGGCCTGAACATCGATGCTGTTGGGTTGCCAAGTATTTTTGTGCATACAGCCAAGAGGGCATTATCAGACAGCTGAGGCAGCCAGCAGAAATGATTGAGATAGCTGCCCTCACAGTCCCCCTGAGCTCCAGAGCTTCACATTGCTGCGGACTGGGGCAGGGTGTTCTGGAGCAGCCCGGTGGTGAAAGAGTCTGTCTGACCTGGAGACGCATGGGGCGGGTGCCTGGTCATTACAGGAATTGGTTTCTGGCTTCTGAAGTTACAATCAGAGCATGGTGCTGTCTCTTTGAAATCAATCCCTCAACTCATGACTTGCAGACTGGAAATTTCTGTACAGATTTCCCCGCAGGTTTGGGCTCCTGAAGCCACCTAATCTGAGATCACCTCATGGAAATGTTGTAGGGATGTTTGCCTAGAGGAAGATTTACATGGCTTGGAAATGTAGACTTTAAATGGGAGGGCACAGGATGGCTGCATTGGCACAATTCCTTATGGCTGTTTTTGTGATTTTTCCTCTTTGTGCGTGGCACAAACGCACCGTGTTTGCGAAATCAACAATGCCTAGAGTTTACAAACCACTAAATTCGTCTTTTCTGTTGTAGGCTTTTGGAGTGAGGACCAAAATCACTTTTTCCATGCTCGTGGTCCCCGGCTTGTAAAGGTTTAGCGGGTCTGTGTTTAACATCTGACACACAGCCAAGAACCTGGAGCCAGCCAAACCAGACGTATCACGTGTAGCCTGTCTATTCAAATGAGCTTTGGAAAGAATGCAGAAGAGGTATTGGTGTCTCTCCTCTTGGTCTTGCAAAACTTTTCATTAAGATAAAGGGACCCGAGCTTGGCCAAAGGAGATGCATCTGATAGGGCTCTGTTTAATAATTTACACATGCGCTGGGCAATTATACTTCATGAATATCCACGGTTTCTTACAGCTTGGGGGCTAATGATGAAAGCAGATCTCCTTTTGAGTTGCTTTGTCACCTTTTCCGATTCTTTTTTTTTAAAGAACATGCTGCCAAACAAGCCGAGAAACGCTCCTTAAGGCCCCCAAACCACGTGTTTTAGTGTCTTATTAGCATGCATGGTTGGAATGAGGTCTTGCTATTGTTAAATATTCAGACTAGCTCGCCTTTGAAAGTCGTTCTTGAAGCAGGCCATTCTGCTTTGTCTTGCGTTCATTGTCACGGACCGACCATGGCATCCCTGGCAAGGTTCCACTGCTAAATATTTAAAGCCTGGACGGTGTCCACAACATGTTTGGGCCTCTGTAGCAGAGAAGCATGCCACAAACTAAAGAAAACACCACGAATGCATTCGAGCCCTAATGCTAGTTAAAACCGGGGTAATTGCAAACTACAAAGCAACATTAAGAGCAAGTCCTGGCCGATTTGGGATAAAAGTTTCCATGTTGCAATACACTATCGGTTACGACCAAGAAAGCCATCATGCAACTTACTATTCAAACAAGTCCCCTGTAATTCAGGACAATGCAAAGTGATGACACCTGTCGATGCCCTTCAGGCTGAAAGCACATGTGCACCTCTTCATCGCCTGGCACGTGTCTCATGTCATCAACACTCCGAAACATGAACTCAGGAGGTGCTCTTCAGGACATCAATGGATCACTCCCAGTTGCTGATTTCAATTAGCTCAGACAATGGCAAGAGAGCGATACTGTCTGTAAGCTCAAGGCATCTTTCCACCAAGACTATCTAGCTACAATCTTTCCTCTTCTAAACTTCTAAACTAAACTTCTAAACTAGGCAGGATCTTCTAGCTTTTTCCAAGCAAACTGTAGCCATACAAACCACATCAAACTTTATAATTACTGTTAAGATGGTATATAATAATAGTGCAATTAGTTATGAAGGGAAAGTGAACAAAAGCCTAATTTGAAACATTATAAGGAATGAAGGATGGGATATTTTGAAGATTTTAAACTGTATGAGTTACAGCTGCGCGATACAAGATTTTGCTATACTGTATGAGTTACACCATGGCAGACATATTTGCATGGCTATCAGAGGGCCGGACTGCTTTACATTATTTACACATGAGAAGAAGAAAAACAAACAGTAATGTGGAAATATGAAGTGAGATGTGTCCCCGACTTTTTTATATGGAGTGTAATGTAAAGACATTGTTTTTGCTGAGTTTATGTTATGGCTCTGAATTTAACATCATAACTGCTCTTTTTATATGCCAAGTAATATTTTTAGTGTTTTTTGATATTTGATGTGATTTCTTCATGAATATTCATTTTGTTTGTGTGCGCCCAAGGTTTTACGGGGGAATTTTATTTGGGGGCCCCTCGGTGCCGGCAATATAACTGGTCATTGTCAAAGCTTGTTTATTCGCACAAATCTAACACATCCATGATCAGTTTTGTTTGTTGTAGTGTTGCTCACGTCATGCTATCGTTTGCCTGGTAAGTTTTTACTCTTCTGTGATTTTTATATTGTAACAGCTGCAAACTAACAAGTTTGGTCAGGTGTTAATTTACACTGGCATACTTAATGTGGTGTACTGAAAACTGGCCAAATAAACCAGCAAACAATGCCTTTACAGAACACAAATATAAATAAAATTTTATTTTAAAAGTTATATGTTCTTATAATAAATATTAAACAACAGAGAGTATCTGTAAAACAGCAACTCTTGATATATATCTAGCTAATGGCACCCAAAAGGTGGGCTAAACGAAATCTTATTTTTATTACAAAATGATATACCCAGGAAAGTTACTTTCACGCAGAAGACAAAAACTTTAATCAAATGAAATGTTATATTATATTAAAATGTCTATTTGCTGATGTTTTGACGTTCAAACTCATTAGCATTAGCTATGCTAATTAACTGAGGTCCGATCGGATCAGGGGTGCGTTTCCCAAAAGCAACTATGATCGCAAGTTCTCTCGCGACCAATAGAGTTCAATGGAAATAACAAGAATGATCGTAGTTAGCTAACGATGACCTTGCACAAAACCTACACGTTGAATTTGTTCCCCGTCCACCCCCAAAACGCGATTAATTTAGCTCTTTGGCTGATGCGGGCGTGGAACGACATGGAAATAATAAAATGATATGTACAGATTATTTACTGTGCTTTTATATAATTACCATTACTCATTGACATAAAATATCACAAATTAAAAAAAATTTAATAAAAAGTCATTTAATGTAGGTTACTCCTGGGGGACCTCTGGTGGCCACGGGGCCTTAAGCTGCCACTTAGTTCACTAATGCTTATGCCAGTGAAGTGAGATCAGAAATATATTTTTAATTGCACTTACATAGTAAAAATAGTACATATTTTGAGTGTAATCATGATCGTAACATGTAAACCATTTATTTAATTAAATTTACAGCAAAAATAACGTCAGTATGTTGCAATTACTGTTTTAGGGTGTTATAGAGTTACTCATAAAATACGGTTTAGGTCATTTCACCCGCTATTAGTGCAATAAGAAGTAGACTTGTCATGCACACAACGTGTCTGGGGTTTAGAGAATGAGCTTTACCAGTCATTTTCAATGAATCAGCTACCGTAAGCCGCCAAATTCGGTCACCACACCTTTCCCGTGATCCTCAACAACTAAATGTAACAACTGTAACAGAACTAATGATTTTGTCTTGTGCTGTATCTTATCTATCCTCCTGAGAATCCTGCAGGGCACAAAATATGAGGCAGCGCTTTGGAACCACATCTGAACCTGTGCTGCAGGCAAGAAATTAGGCACCTTTTGTTCTCCTTCCCTGAAGAAACGTGACACTGCGGCTCCCCCTCCACCGCCCCGAAGCACATGACAGGAGGTTTCAACAGGTCGGAGTCTTCTGCTCAACCACATGGTTAGAGCCCTGCTGTCTGCTTACATTTTCTAAACGTGAGCAGTAAACCCATAGATTAAATAGATTGTTTTTGTCCATTCGTTGTTTTGGTCAGCCGGACATGTGTTCCTATTTAAGCAGGGCCCAGTGTGAGGATGTTGCTGCCCGGGAATCACGTTTCTGACAGAGACGAGACTACTGTGTGAGCTGATTTTCTTCACAGCTGTTACTCACTCGCTAGCTTTCCAGGTGCCAATGACAAATACACGCTGGACAGATTGCTGTTAAACTTTACTGGAAGAAGTCATTTAAGCGTGCCAAATAGGTTCCCTACTTGCATACCTCTGAAGAGATGACCGGGCACTTGATATACAGGCACTATTGGGATTATGGTTAAAAAAGAGAAGAAAGTGTTCAGCTATGTAGTTATCAAAAAGCTGGGCATCACTTTCAAAAAAGAGCAAGAGATCTATTCAGGTGCTATTCAGTGAAGCGAGCCGTATATATTTCGGTGTCAGTGTGATGTTGCAAGCGACTATATGTTTCTGTGAATTTGGCCTTTGGCAAAATATAAAAATGGGATGACAGACAGGCAATAGAAGAACAACTGCATTACATTCCCTTGTAATCGTTGTTTAGTTATGGCTACGTCTCTAGTGGGTAAATAAAGCGTATAAATCAGCGATATCAAAATAACCGAATTCACCAGCCAATTGCTTTCGGCCCATTTCTTTATGTTACAGTTGTTACAGTTCTTTTTGGGCGAAGATGCCAGTAGTCATATCTGTTGGCAACTGCGTCCGAGTTCCACATGGCATGTCCGAACAGAAAGTCTCCCTTGTGATCTTTGGCAGATTTGCAGTATTTGCCAATCCTGGAGCTAAATGACAATCTGGCATCGCCTATTGTACTTGGCTCCGAACGCAGAGTCTTTAAACCGTGAGCGGCAGCATTCAAGAGCATGAAGGTATGACACTATTCACGTGAGTGAGACGTGATTCTATTTAAACTTGTATTTCAATTTTATGTTTGTACAACTGTGAAAGTAAGGCGTGCTGGGGAATAAAAATGAATCGGGAAGACACGGGCCAAAGGCTATGAATCCTAATGCGGGCAAGGACGCTTGACCTCTCTCCGTCTTTCCCTCTCTCCCTCTCTCTCTCACTCTCTCTCTCTCTCTCCCTCTCTGTCTGTCCTGCCCAGCTAGTAAAACCAGGCTGAAACCGAATACCACAGGAGGCTAGAAGCGTCCCTCTAAATTCATCCCCATGCTTGACGAACAGCTCTTGATAGATCGGCTCCACAGACATTCTGCTGAATCACAAGGGCTCGACTGTGTGCCCACTGCAATCACAGAAGGGGTAAACCAGCAACCGCACTCATCAGGGGACTTCAGATAGAAACAAACAGGTTTCTGACGTGCACCTGTGTGTGAGGGGGTTGTATTTGTGTACAAGCGTTCGTGGTGAAAGCCCACGACCGAATTCAACCTCGTCTGTTTTGAGAATATGTTGGATAAAACATTTGTGTAGTCCTAAAAGATATACTTCTGTAGGCAAATGCGCTAGTTTTGTTCATGTAGCTCAACTGGTAGAGCGCTGCACTAACCACGCCACGGTTAGGGGTTCGATTCCAGAAGAAAGCTTGAATTGAGTGCGCTGAATAAAAGCATCCCGCAAACGCGTAAATGTAAATAAATACGCATGCCGTGCATGATTACTCTTTGCAAACGTGTGATTTTTGCACATAGGTTGGCTTGTAGAGACACTGTGGCTACCCTCCTCCTTGGATTTAATCTTTGAACGGTAATCCGACCCTCAACACCACCCACAGACTTAGACCTAAATTCAGAGCAACGTAGAATCTCAATCAAGAATATCATGAGGCGTGGGTACACCGTGCAATGATGAGAGGTGTGATCATAACAATGGAGTCCCTAACGTCAATAGAGCACCAAACAAATGCCATTGCCAAAGCAAACCATAACTATACACAAAGCAAAACTGCATGGAGTTATGCATCTCGAGCCGTCTTAACTCAGTTCTGAGGAACGTACTAAATTATGCAGTTCTGCTGAATCTGATGCTGCTTTGCTTCTGTTCCATTTAAATGCAACGAAACTTTGCCTTCAAAGAGCATATAGGTTAATATTTTTATTTACAAGTTTCATACATTTTGCTGCACATCATTTCTATGCAAATGCATAACATGATAATATAGATGCAGCTTCGTCCAAAAATGGTACAGTGATGGTATCTACTGTGGTACATTGATATATCCCTTAAAAAAGTACAGTGGTAGTGACTTGGCACAGTGTTGCCATTATATGGGAACTTACAAAACATACTACTATGGTAGTACCATGGTATATGTCCAAATGCAGTCCCAATGACACCATGCCAAAAATTGCCAATTGATCATGACTAAGAAATACAACTATTCCATACTCTTTTTTATAATGCTCAAATTTGAACCTTTGTGATGATAATACAATGGTACTCGAGTGGCATTTACATCATACTCTTAGGTGCGTCCAAAAATACCATGGTACATTTCCAAAAAACGCGGCACCACCACTGTACTTTTTGTATAAGTGCCTTTGCGGCGTGAAGATGGAAACCGTTTTGTTAATAATTGGCTTTGGATGAAACATAAACAGGCTTCGCTAATCCTGGTAATCTACAGCGCTGGAATATGATGGAAAACAGCACTGAGCAGCGCAGCCCGGCCACAACACAGAAAAGCTCATGCAGAAACATGCGCACGCCATAAAACTGGATCAGCGCAAGCCACAAAGTTCCCACCAGATACACGATCTCAACGCAACAATGCTTCCGTGCAACAAAGGCGCACTGCTTTCCAGTGAACTTACCAATGGGTGGGTGCGGTGGTTTGTATCCCTTCTCGTTCGTGCACACTCCCCTGCCGTGCAGCAGGGCGTGAAGCGGCTTCTCCTCGCCGTTGCGCGGCAGGCAGCGCAGTCCGTGCGTGCATGTACCGGTGTACACCCCGCACGCCTGCCCCTCCGCCAGAGCGCAAGTGTAGCAGCAGCCGCAGCCGGGCTCCTTCACCAGCTGACAGCCCACCGGGACCGGAGGACACATGGAGAGCGCCTTCTGATCGCACGGCTCGCACGGCACGTAAGAGCCTCCGCTGATGGACAACGCCGTGAGAAATGTACCCAGCACAAGAAGAGCCATACTTCGTTTCAAATTGAATGAGGTCCGATTTAAATGGGGAAAAAAAGAGAGCAAGAACTAGATATGAGAGCGCATGAACGTTTGACTCAGATTCGAGTGAAAACTCCGCGTGCAAAGTGAAAGCACAGGTTGGGGTGTCTTAAAAAATGAGAAAATAAAAACAGTCTTTGATGAAAAAAAGGTGATGAAGAAGAATCCGCTGGATTTTTATATAAATACATACATATAAAAAAATGTAAAATGATTCACTTGGGTATTCTCCAATAGTCCAGTTTGTGCGCAATTGGTTGCGCACTGAAATTCTGGACTTTCCGATTCCAAAACACTTTCCCCTCTGGAAGTTTTCTGAGCAGACTGATCAACTTCACAGCAGTGCTTGCCTTTTTAAAAACAGCCAAACCCAAACCCCTAACTATGAATAAGCCAAACAGCGGTGAAGGGAGGCGCACTTGCCAGATCGTGGCGCAGCGCCAGCGCCTTTTTTCCCCCCTCGGCAATAGGATCAGTCTTTTACGCAGTGATGCCAAGAGCGCAGAGCAAAACACAAATCCATGCAAAATCGAAGATATGCTCCTCTGAGATCTTCCGTGCACTTTGTGGCCGGTAGTATAGCGTCGGATTCGTGCACGAAGCTCAGCTGCTTTCCAGCAGATTCAAGACGAAACGCGTCAAAAGGCAACATGGATGTGACATGATAAAGACGCTCGCTCACACATACATACACAGAGAACACACAAAAGAGCACGATTAGAATCGCTCTGTTGATAGGCACCACCACGTATATTAGTGCGCGCAGAGAACATGTATGACTAGGGAAAACGGGAGTGTTTTGTTTTAACGTCTGTAACTCCGTCTTGTTTTGCTCTGCGCGTCTCAAACTTTGACATAATATTCCCATGTTTGTCTTCTGCGAATTAAAGTAGTTTTGGAACCCACTGCTTATCCATAAACCGTTCAAATCAGCGCGCTGCCGATACAAACTACCGGCAGCGCTAATAGAAAAAACACGATCAAATTGACCCGTTCAAAGCAACGATTACGCTTTCGAGCGTTTTAATTCGAATTTGCGAACATGTGGAACGCATTCCCAGCGAAAAGAAACGGAAACTATAGTTATGAATAGTTTGAAAGTGTCACAACCGAATGGCGTATATCAAATTAAAACAGGAGAAGCCGCGGATTCGGATAATAACACTCCTGTCACGTATCCTTCATTATAAATACCACAGAGCCAGATGTGATCACGCGTTTCTATCTTCTCACATGGCCGCCAATGATGCAACCTCTTACTGAACGGTTAAATTGACGGCGTTACTGCTGCTGAGCTGTTGTAACAACAATCCTATATAAAAATGTCTGAGGAACATGTGCGGCAACAGCCAGGCTCCCGATGGCACCCGTTGAAGTCCGTATCGCTCCAGCGCACAATTAAAGCGGCTGAGGTGTGTGGTGAACACTGTGGTAAAGCTTTCAAATCTCTTTTCTCTCACGCAGAGAGGCTTTTCCCCGAGTCTCGTTCGAGCTTTAATTACAGAGGTCTCGGTGGTAGTTTAAGAATAGGCAATCTACACCCACCTGTTCCGAACTTTGCGAAACCACAATTTAGATGAGGTTTAACAGACGCGATCGTTTAATCGCACCGTTCGCTCGGTGTCCAAGCGGCCCTCTGCTGTTTACGCGCGTCCCCGATTCGCCTTATAGAGCGCTCCGAAATGGCATTCGCACATGTCCCATATGCAAAGTTCATCAGCGGGGTTCGCTCTGTTTGCTTTGAGATTGCTCGCGTGATGGCAGGTTCAAGGAACCGCACACGACATTTCGTTTCTTTTGATTGTTCTGTGCTTTTCATACATGCCGACTCTTGTTTTACGCAGCTGTACGAGCCCGAGTGAGCGCCCGTGCGTAATGGTCCCGCTGCTGGATTGAGCTCACCTGAGGTTTTGACCGCTAGAAGGAGCTGTGTAGCATGGTTAGAAGCTCACCTTGGAACGAGCGCGGGCCCGCAGACGCTGAACGTTCTATTGCCGGAGATTTACGCGGTGCTGCCGTTCACATCTCAGCACTCAGGAGTCAGAGAGACAGATACCAGCCGGTCAAGAATGTACATGCTGTTTTGATACCGAGGCTTAGGACCCTTTTTGGCTTCGTATGCGTGTTTTGAAAACGTTACTGCTTAATATATGTCTCATTGATGTTTAGATTTCATTAAAGTAAGCCTGATTGATGTCATCTTTACATCATCAGCCCGGGGCTCTGTCTTCCTGGCACTGGTGTCTAGCTTGCAAAGATAATTTTACTGTTCATTAATTATGCCTGTTTTCATATTTGTTCCTGAAGTTCTTCGCGGAGTCATCTATGATCTACCATTCTAACAACTGGGACCGCTTTTCTAGTCGATAAGCTATCAAATTGTTCTAACGTCACGCGATTTATCTCTGGATATAAAAACAAAGTTAATGGATGCAGAGTGCAGCATTGGAAACGAAAGTGGAATTGTTAGTCCGAATTGCGTTAATGAGGAGATAAACGTCGCAGAAATTACTGTGTGAACACTCATAAACCAGAGTAGTCATCATGGGGATTTTAATTAATTATTTTTTGTACTTTTGTGCACAATGTTTTAATATGTTAAACATTCTTATAAATTGATATTTTATTTCTATTATTTAAATATTTATATTTTTTATTAAATATTGTAATGTTATAAAATAGTTATCATAAGATATTGATATAAACTATATTTTTCTATAACAAATACAACTAATAATTTAATTTTCTATTATTTTAGCTTATCTATCTACTGATTTTATTAAGAAATTCTTTTCTTTAATCAAGATGTATAAAGCAGTGTTATAAATAAAAACAGATAAATAAATAGAAGGATGTTCAAATGAGTTAAACATTAAAAAGGTTTGTAAATATTAACACTTTTTCCTTATTTTTTAGGCATTTTGAACATCTATAGTGAGGAATATAGCAGGAAAACTGGAAAACACAGCAAAACACAAGCTAAAATGTTTTTAATCATCAATACTACCAATGACATCATCTCTCCAGGAAGTGACGCCATTTTAAGAGGAAAGTGCACCAGCACAAACGTTCAGAGTATGAGCGATGGTTTGCTGGGATGTTTTGTACTTCGAATTAAGGTTTGTTGTAATTCAAAACATTCAGTCCCCGACTGTTACATTTACGAAAATGCCTTAAATGCACTTTGAGTCATGCAAACTCTCAACCTCAATACAATGGCTAATCTTGATGTTTAATGCTGCATTGTGTAAATAAAGGCATCTAATAAAGTTGTGTTTGTAAGTTGCCACGTATCTTGTTGCGTATGCTAGTTAACGTGGATTATTTATTTCTAGCTACCTGAATAAAAACACATGTTGACACAGTTGAACTTTATCGCCCTAGAGTACAGAGGTTAAGTATTTCCATACTTGGTAGAGTATGTTTCGCTTTTACTTTCAAGTGGAAATTCATACTATTTTTTGCTTAATGAGTGCATGTTTGCTCCCTGTTCGCATTTGTGTCGCTGTGCAATCTGTAAGGTCAAGAACTTTTCAATCTTCTGTCAGTGATGGCTTAAGTGGCATGCTATGTCATATTTTATTTGTGTTGTCCGTTCTATGAATATTTACAATCCTTGAAAATGTTTCGGTTTGCGAAAGCAGTCGCCACATGGTAGAAAATCGGCGGAAAATGCTGTCAGAGGAAGAAAGGTGTCACGCGACAAATATTATGAGTAGGATGGTCTGTGTGAACATCAGCGAGGGAATTTCTCGCTTTCTCCATCATAAGTGTCTTGAAAAACGCCTAATTGGTAAATTAATGTCTCTCATAACGCTCCATCTGTCTTTTATTCAGTCAGCCTTGGTAGGGTGTTGCACCGTTTACACAACCACTGATTTCAAGCGCACATATATGTTGTTATGTAGCTCAGATTGTACAATAGCGCTTTTGTGTGTGTGTGTGTTTCATGGACTTGCTTCAGTGTTGTTTTTTGTATTATTGTAGCTGCTTATATATATATTTTTTATTTTGGTTTTAGTTTCTTTAGCATTTTTAAAAATCTGCTTATTTATTTTAACTATTTTATTTAAATAATAACATTTTAGTTTAATATTTTAATATTTATTTTAATCATTTTAATGTTTCATACTACATACTTCAACAAACAAACTTTAAATATACTAAGTTTATAATAGTATTACATTTTATGTTATATTTATCATTCAGTATATAAAATGTATTCTTTTTTAAATGCTTTCTTTCAAACCTTGTGTCTAATATTTATAATATAATGAACTAATAATCAGCCTGTGTCAGTAAAAGTTTTCTGGTTGTACATACATTTTTCTGAAAATTAGTAGCCTCAAACCTCCAGGCATATCTCATAATAAAATGATCCTTTTCTCCGCTACTACTGTAGATAATAAATGTTTTCAAACTGCAGGTTCCCAAACAAATAATGTCCAGCTAACAGCTAATGCTTTGAAAACCATTGGGGCCCATTGGTTGAATCCAGACAGTTGAGATGCTCTAATCTTTCTTTGTTGGGTTCTATAAAAGTGTACGATTGCCATACACGAGGCAGTTTGTGTCCAGATGTGTCAGGATTGGCCAGCAGTACTTGCCCCAGTTATCCATCTTTTTTGTAGTTCATCTCGCCTAATTCCCAGGATTACATGGCTTGCCCGCTAATAGAGAGACTATGAGGTTTCTGGATGCCTTAAACTTACAGAGCTAATTCATTTCTAAAGTGCTCCTCACATTCAGCCAAACAAAGAGCTAATGGAAAGATTATTTAAAGAAAAGCGTATTTGATTTATAGTTAATTTATTATTATTATTATTATTATTATTATTATTATTATTTCCTGATGCATGACTTTCTTCTAGAAAACACTGCATTGATGGTTGCTGTTGATTTTGGATAAAAGAAAACCATAATTTTCCTTAAAATATTAGAGTACATGCAAGTTAAAAGCGTATGAGAAAAATATCAGAATAAAATCATTAATGCAATTGCTCGCTCTCGCATTTGTACTTCTGAAGTCTGTAGACGTTTGGCCAGGGATTGTGCACATACTTAGAGGTCAGCTGTGAGCTTTGCTACACAAAAATATCCTCTAGACAACGCATGTAGAATTTGTTCTCGCTAACTCATGTTTCTGACCTTAAAAAGAACAGGGCGACTAAAAACATTCTGACTGAAGATTATCCTACTTATAAAAATGCCTGAGGGCCCTTTTTGTAAAGGATACTTCATAAGACAGATAGTAGTGACTCAGCTCACAGAATTTGGTTACATTTTTCTGGGAAAACTCTGTGAAATTCTATAGAACAGGTTTTAGAATATGTTTGATAGATTTGATTTTCAACATCTTATCCCTGATTGGTCAGTCGTTACATTCCAAGGTTTGTTATTCCTAGATGACAACTGGTAAACTAATAACACCGGCTCGTCCGGGTACTACTAATCATCTTTTCACATAAACTAGTAAAATATTAGTAACAAAACTCAGATTGATGTGTCTAATTATTTTCTTTGTACAAAAAGCTGTGTATTAAGAGGGATAATAAGCTGATACACCTAACAAGCTGAAAAAGGTTTTGAAAGGTGATGGAAATGAATGAAAATAATATAAAGACATTTCTTATATTTAAATACATGTTTCTGTGCTTTTGATCTCTGTTTTTGTAAATGTTTCTTAATCCAGCAAATCACATACGAAATATTAAAATTATACTTCGATTCTGAAAATTAGCTTTGATATCACAGAAATAAATTACTTTTTAAAAACATATTAAAATAGAAAACAATTGCAATTTTTGAAAAGTATTTGATTGCAGCCCGTTATAATTTAAGAAATTTTTCCAAACATCAGCTTCAGTCACATTCTTGCTGGTGGCAAACACATTGGATTTTGTTTATAATTTAATTAATTGTACAGTATTGTATATTGTATTGGTATATAATATTTTTATGACCTAAGAAAGCCTTCTTTTTGTCACATTCTGCTAATCTCGAGTCTTTATTTCGCTTATAATAAGGGAACCAACTGGCGCGACTATGCCATGCATTCTGTACAGCGAGTTCCTCCAGGCCTGTCCGCCTGCTTCCTGGCTCCCTGCTACAAACCAATGCATGTTTGATATGCTCTGTGTCCTTCATAATGTCACTATTTATGCGCAATAGCTTTTTCTTTTCTTCCAGCAATTTGTCTTTCTGACAGTATTTCCACCAAAGATATGCACCATGCGACGCATAATGGACGATTGTTGAGTCTTGCATTCTCGTTCGAAAGGTGGCTGGAGCGCTGACCGCAATGAGCTACGCCTGGGCGGTGGTATGTTCTGCTTTCTTTCAGTGACCCAACCGAGAGGACTTGTGTTGAACACGGGGCCATTTGTAGGGGAATCTGGT
Organism: Puntigrus tetrazona; assembly: GCF_018831695.1. Taxonomy (NCBI): domain Eukaryota; kingdom Metazoa; phylum Chordata; class Actinopteri; order Cypriniformes; family Cyprinidae; genus Puntigrus; species Puntigrus tetrazona. Next base: position 23,655,267 of record NC_056707.1, read on the forward strand.
CTGGTTCTTGGTTTCTAGTTTACGGTCGGTTGGTGGTAAGAACTATGCACGCTGGGATCCCAACTGTGTCTACGGTTCCAGACTCTCAACAATTCTAGAGAGGACATGGAGGCTTTGCAGAGTATATAATTATGTTGCAAAATTTTCCTGTGGTAAGAAGGATGTTTATCAAGGCCCTCATTTTCAACCCGCATACGAGAGGCTCCTCATTTCTGCAAAGGGTTACAAATTCTGACCAAACTTTGTCAACCATAAACCTGGCAGTGACCAAGCCGCTTAGCTTGTCTTAACGCGACACTGGAGTGTAATTATAAAGGCAACCGTGCTGCGAAAGCACTGATGGGCAAGCAAGGCCATGCCACTTAAATGCACTGTTTTCATTAATGGTTCTATTCCTCAGCCGTGGAGAAAGTTCACTTAGCATGAGATTTTATTTGAAGAGGATAATGGTTTCTCTCATTACCATTTTTATTTTCCATTTGCATGCTGCCAGAATTGCCAAATAGGTGGAACCAGAGAAACAGTCGATGAGAGCATGAAGCACTCTGCTGCAATTTATGCAAATCTGTGCATGGTGAATGAAACTTTTGGCTTCCAAATCAGCTCACGGGAAGATGTCTCATGCACTGCCGCTGTTTGTTGTTTTTGGTAACTTGAGCGATATGTCAACCTGACTATCCCAGTTCTGAACTATTAAACCTCACATTGTTTAGCTTTCAGAGTGCTTAAAGTTAACATGAAATGAAAATTGCCTTTTTTCTTTTAATGCACGCTCCTGGTCTCTTACTGCGCAGTATTCATTGGCGTGCTTCATTTAAAACAATAAAAAAGTTAGTCTTTACACTCAATGAGCTGATATGTCACGCCCAGCTTTAAGGCAATAAAAATATCTGCTACTGCAGCTACTCATTGAATAGATTCTTGGTTCTTCTTAGTTATGTAAAATTAAAATTTGTGAATAGCAAAATGGTGTTCCATTGAATGTTCAGGTTTTGTCTTTTCCCATTTGAACCTGGTTTGGTCAGAGATTTTATTTTTTAGCTAATACCAGATGGTCTGTCGTTGTTTTAAAATGGATCTGTTGGTTTAACTAGCTGACAAAGCCAGTCTTCAACCTGCAAACCAGCGTAGGAGACTAGCTATGACCTGCACACACACCAGCATAGCTTTGGGTATTTCTTCGACAGATTTAAGGCATCCAGAGGCATCCAAGTTTCTTAAAGATACTTTAAATCTTCTCAACAAACTTTTACTTTGTTTTACAGTTACAGTAGTTTATGCATTTTGCAGCTGAAGTGAACAGTTACTGTTATTTACGGCGTGAGCAGATAAAGTCTGAATGCCTGGAAAATTCATAGCCAAAAGGAATATGCTGTAGAGATATCTCTCCTGAGACGGTTAAAAGCTTAGCTTTAACAGCCCCATTCAGAAAACAGCCATTTAGCCTGCCTCTGAATGGCCAGAGATCTCTAAAAAGCACAGATTTTATCTGGCTTCCCTGTTGATGCAAGTCTGTTGGTTGCTTTGCCCTCTCCCACCAGGAGAACGTGTGCTTTGGGAAGCTCCTAGGGGTACCACCTACAGTAGGAAGGGAGCTTTGTAACTGGCTGAATGTAGCCATGTCAACAGTGTGTGTCACAGAGGCTCTCGTGCCAATGTATTTTGGTATGTTGTATTAATTTAACTCGTGTCCATGGCGACAATTCTTGTTACTATGGTAAATGGCAGACAGGATTTATATATTTCTGATAAATAAGGTTCCAATGGGCTGCAGAGAAACCAACTCTGAATGCACTTTCCTCTCTGTCTCATCATCTTTAAGGATTGCCCTTATTGTGATCAGTGCCACTGGTTGTCATTTATACGATCAAGCAAAATTTCTGCATAATTTATTCTCAGCTGATGCAAATTGCATGGTAGATTTGATTTGCGCTTTATCTCTCAGTCTTTAATCATTTTGCAGATATTCATTAGCACAAATGTATAATCTTGGCTTTGGTTTGAAATCTGTAAAATAGTAAGTACTTAGGCTACACTAATTTCTGAACTTTTTTCAGAAGCTGACGCTTGTATGATCCCAAGTTTTTTTGTTGCATATATGAACTGCAATGCACGAAGCTGTATATTTCTTTTGCACGTGTGCAAAAGAATAATTAATAAAATATTTTTATTTTTTATATATATTTGACTAATTGTATATATGCAATTCAACAGGTATTTAATTTACCTATGTTTGTACATCTGATTTTCTCCACCAAAGCAGCTCAGTAAAGGCAAGAGGTTCTGGCAGATTCTTTCTGGCTTAGTCTCTCACATTCCAATGCCAGTTCTGCAGTTTTATTTGAGCAACAATTTATATCTTTTGGCCCATTCAAATAGCATGAGTGTTTTGCCAGCTTACATTTAGAGGGATTACACAAATAGAATGTCATTGTCTATTTGCTCTGTTTTTCTGTCATTACTTCTACAGTAGGTACAAAACATCTGAATACTGGAGATCAAATTTTGTTGGAGGTTATATGCCTGCTCTTTGGTCTGCTCCTGAAATTTACAGAGCTCCTAGAGAGTTCATCAGTATATTGTGCATGATTTATGGTACAAATATAATTTCCTCCCATCTTCTGTTTGTGCGTCCTACTAAAAATTGAGTTTGAAGTAACGCTCAATTGAAAGAATGAGAGTGTGTTGGCACGCTGTGCTGGAAAACCTGACATATGATCAGTATCTATGAGTGGGAAACAAACATCTGTCTGTCAGTTGTACGCTGGAAGGAAAAGCATGATAGAATGTAATTTTCTGCTTGCTATTGACTATTAACTGAATGTAATGACACTTAAATGATTTAAATCGTTCCAACGGTATATTCATATCAGTTTTCTGTCTTGGGACACAAATTATGAGACTTTGGGAATGTACAAAAAAATGTTTCATTAAAAGCTTATTTTGATTAATGAACCTGCTAAGCAATCGCCATTGTTGCTAACTCAGATGTTTAATATAAATAATTATTTTCAAGATTTAGTTTATGGTCAAATAAGGACGAAGCTAAATTTTGTAAAGTATTGAATGTCTGCTTTGTTTGAAAGTTAAAAAAGATAGATAGATAGATAGATGATAGATGATAGATAGATTCTGAATTCACTTCCCGGGTGTGACTAACCCAAATTCCATCTTTCAAATGCTTTCTAATGCCTAGACTAAGACAAAGTTTGTCTGCTAGAAAAGCAGACGGCAACAGTTGCTAAGGTTGGAGCGGTCATTAACGTTTCTAGGCGCGGCACAGAGAAGGGACAATTGTTTTATATAAAATGTCTCATTTGGGATAAAAATCTAAATGTTTGTCTAACATGTCTTTGCAGAACTCTTTATCATTTAGCTCACTGGCGAAAGGCCGCTCTGGGCCTTGTAAATCCTACACACAAGAAACTTTACAAATCCTAAACACTATCGCCACAAAGGATCAATTTGGTAACTGGGTGCAATCAAAACATCCAGAAATATACATGGTCCATGTGGTCACAGTCATGTGTTGATGTTACTGAGTCAGACTGCTTCAGTATGCTTGGATTGTCTTGGGATTGTTTAAGCAGCGATCTGTTCTCATAGCTGAGCTGTTGTGAAAGATTTATGTTAGTGGTGATCTGACATTAGCTAAGCTTGTGATGAGCGCGGAGATTCCAATTAGTGGTTCCACATCATCTTTCCTTAGATATAAGATAATGATGCCAGCTCCACAGGAAATCACTGTAGGCCCTCGCGTTCTCTCCAAGTATTACATTACATTTTTTAAAGCTGAGTCTAGTATAAATGTGTCCGTTGTATGTAATTGTATGCATGCAGCGAAGGATATCAGCAAGACCGAGCCAAAAATCAAGAGCAATTTATCTTCATATCCCCTTTCTGCCCTTTTTCACTTACTTTCACAGCAATTGGTAAAGTAGCCATTAATTTTCTTGCCAGGTAATCAGCTTAACGTTAGATCTGCATTTCCTAAAATAAAATAGACTGGTGCTTGCTGCGGCAGCAAGTGAAGAGCTAAACAGGCTGTTCTAACTAGCCAAACGCTGACCACTTGTTTCTATACAAAATATCACATAAGCCAATCTGATAATTACCTATTACCTCAAACAAACGTTGAGGGTACGTTGTTTTGTGCTGACTTAACAGCAATTGTAAAAGAGCAAATTTTTAAAAGAAAAATATATAGTGTATAGTTTCTTCCAAGCAAAGCTCAGCTAGGGAGTAGAAAGTGATTGCCATGCAGTTGGTGAGTGTTTTGAATGATTTTCATTCTGTTGATGTATTGTTGCACGGGATTTGGCAATACGATGATTAGCTTGTATTGTAAAATAAATAAATAAATAAAAGCCTATTATTACAATAATACAAAAAAGCAATCAAATGTCAAAGGTTTTACTTCAATACATTTGTTTCAAAAACTGCGAAGTGGAAAAGTGGAAATTGTGGATTAGGCTTAAAATAATGTCTTCAGAGCCATTCCTTAATTGTGAAAAATTTTTGAAACTGAATTAATATTTTAACCTGGTTAGCCTAAATAGACATGAAGATGTATCATGTCTTTTAAGTAAGGAATACAATATTTCTTCACCTTACAAATGCTTGTTGATAAAGTAAAAACGCTTAAGAAATGCATCCTATTTGTGAGAAAGTGTGTTGACCTGAAAATATTAGATCAGTTTTGGGCTCATGTAGATGTTACATGCAGGAGAAATAATAATATTTTTTTGATCACAAACACATACACACACACACAAACCATATGTATGTGTGCTTAATTTTTCCCCAAATATTTTTTTAGCTTTAGTTTCTTTCTTTCTTTATTTAAGGAGTGATGAGTCAATTATTTTCAAGGTAATCCACACTTTGGGCTAGCAACTTGTAATATTGTTAGTGTTATTTATCTGTTTTCATTTATTGCAGCCACCTTTTCACATTTAGTCATTTCAGAGTCGTTTTTGTAAATGAACTTTGTAGGCCAGGTCTTTCTCTATGTACACAATTTATATCTACCTTTACAGTATACTAATTACAGGGATAGTAAGGCTTATGCCTTAATCGAAGAGCAGGATTGTGTTGTCAGTAAGAGCAGTGGGCTTTGTTTAACTCACTATGATTGATTGATATGAAAGTTTTTGTCAGGAGCTCAGAACCTATGGACGAGCAAAACTTTAGTCTCTAAAATTTAGGACTCCATTCTTCATGGTTGATTAATCCCTTGACGTGCTCAGAGAAAAGGCCTTGTTGCAATAGCTTCATCTCTCCCAGGCCACTCTTGAATAACTGACAACACATTTTGAACTAGAGATAGAAAACGACATTTCAAAGATCTGGCTTTCATAAAGTCATCATATTATACTAGCATGATTTGCCATTCCAAAGCCTTCCAGTTTCTCTTATTAACTCGGCCCGTGCAACAGCCATGTGTCTTTTGTATTAGGATTTGGTAATAGTGTACCACATGCTGTAACTTTGAATGTCAGAGAGCGTTAGTCGAGCTCACGCCTGACTCCCAACATGTGACCATTAACCCTAGAGTCAGTTAGCAACTTGTTATTTGTAAAGGTCATGACAGGGGCCCCTAATGCTGCTTCACACTCCTGACCTCACTTTGCTAGACACTTGCTCAGTCTTATAACAAACATTAGGCCTGCAGCTGGTCACCTGCGGGACATCTGCTTTGAAGGCTACAATTGCTTTTGAGCTTTGGAGATTTTAAGAGGCTGTTGGAATTCATTAACGGAGCTGAATGCATTGATTGTGTATGAGCAGCGGCGCTTGGGGAGTGATAGACTGGAAATTCCGAGGATGGTAATCATTTAAACTTTTTTTTTTTTTTTTGTAGCGTGACAGTAGTTTAGCTTTCAGAACAGACAGCTATCCAGTAATGAGTAACTTTGGCGTAGCGACTAGTATGTAACTGGGTGAAATGAGGTAATAATTAAATGCACTTCTTGTTATGTTCTACATTTCGCTAATAATTTTTTTTGTATTGAAACTAGTAGCTATGTTTCATATTCACCTAACAATCGTTTATAATTGATTGACGGCTCACTTGAACTTCCGAGCTTTGCTCAAACAATCAGAATCAACTGAGCTCAAACCAAATAAAATTATGGATCGAAAGGATCTGAGATATTCAGGTATTCATAAAAAAAGTCATCTAGAAACATGAACAACTTTTAACAACATTTTAAACCAAAGGAAATGTATTTTTCACGCCATCAGGAATCAAACCTCAAGTTGTTATTATGCAAAAAACACATTTGCATCACACACAGCTATACAAAGAATCATGCGAATTGATGGTAGTCAGCAATTATATGTGTAAAGTGTGCACTAGCATGTCAGATGTCTAATGTGTGCTGTGTATCAAGTCATCATCGGGTTTTTGAACCAGATGCATCTTCAAAATAAACACAATGGCTGTTACAGACCGGCATGTTCATGGTAATTGGCTCGCTTTTTGAAAAGATGAAAAGCAGGTCTGGCTTCACAGCAATAAACAATCTCTGGCTTCATGACCGAAGGAGCAAATGAGTGAATTGAGCTGCACTGCTTCAGCGCTTTCGACTGGAGAAGCTTCAACGCTTTCACTTGGACGCAAAGAGGCTTAAAGATCCAGTAATGCTAACGCTGGATAGATTTAAGGAGACCGCTTAATACATGAAGGCTATTAGACGTAAGCCTCCGTGTTCATTGATGCGCCGCTTTTTTTCTGTAGTGGACTTTTGCTCCAGATGCATATGCGTTAAAATAGCGCCTTGAAACTGAAAATCATCCGGTCTCGTGAACGCCCCGCCAATATTCACTGGGCTGATTCAGTGAGCTCAAGTGAATAGTTTTAATGCTAATAGATGTCATAGCCAGCACGGATGGATGTCTCAGCTCGAGGAGTCGACATGGGAAACAGGCCATGACATCGTGAGATGAGTCACAGAGGTGCCTGAGTCTCTATTTTCGCTTTAAAGTGTGGTTGATGAGAATCATTCTGATCAAAACATTACAAAGTATTAAACTCAACCGCAATGTTTCCTCTGTCACATCTTATGTGTGATTTTCATTGGTTTACAAACAAGCTGGTTACTAAAAAAATAATGTTTTTCAGTGATCAGCTTTGTACTTCATAACATGTAGCCATTGAGTCTATCGGTTTGCCAATAGCTTTGATTTAAATATGAAGCAATAACTAATGGTAGCAAATCAAACCAAATCATTTCACTGAAATCATAATAAATGCTTCTTGCCAAGTGATACAATTCTGGTAAGGAAAGTTTTTGGGCCAATCATAAATCTGAAAGATCTGTTCTACCAGAAGAAAAACAGCTTAAACCAGCATGTGTTTTTGTGCTTTTTGTGTCTGCAGCAAAAATTAAACAATGAAGGTGATTGTGCTTTTTCTTTTGATGCATGATTGTCTTTTGTACTAGTTACAACTGGTTGATAAAAGCCTGCTATAGTGAAAATGCAGTATTATCATTATTTTCTAAACTGCATCTACAAGGTTTGAAGTAAAAATTATTAGCATACACATAGGGACGATATTACATATCATTTATTTTGATATTTTAGTATTGAAAAGTCACCATCTTTACCACAGCTGTTTGTCTAATCACTGTGATTTGTTTCAATCTATGTAAATATATGCATAGGGTTCTGTGGATGAGTCTAATAGAGTCTCATTGAGACCTGCTTTCATGCACAGCGATGTTCATTTATCAAGGGGCTGTAAACACATCATTTCGTAGTGTTACCCTACCTTGGCAGCATGAAAACATTGATTTTGCATGTTGGACCTCAACTAAAATGGGAAGCCAGGTCAATTAGTTGAAAAGTAGTAGTAGCTTGAATACTGTATGTATGTGTGTTTAGGTAGATATGTACATATATAATATATATATATATATATATATATATATATATATATATATATATATATATACACACATGTTACAAAAATTATTCAGACACTTTGAAATGACCATGTATTGTTTATTTTTTAAACCATTAAGACTGAACTAAATTAAACAATGATATATATTTATATATACAGTATTATTATTACTTAAAAAATATTGTAATATAGTATTTTTAAATCTTCATAAAACAATCCTTATACGTGAGTGGAAATTTTGTTATGGCCATCGATCTTCAAGTGGGCTTGTGTTTTGATTTAGGATCAGGTATGCTCATCATTGAGTATTTATCTTTTGTTTGTTACCCTCAAGCACAGCTTACATTCTCCTTCAGAGTTTTTTATGCAATGAGGTCCCCTTTGATGTTGATTTGTACAGGATGAAATGATAATCAGGTAGGCCATGAAAATGACAAACGCATTCCCATGACCCATTATTTATTATATAGAATAGAGGTAATTGTGATCGCTGTGTTACTTCTAAAGAGTGGATACATTTTCTTCTTTCCAGAGCAGTGATGTAGAAAGATGCAAGCTTAAGCAATTGAGAAGGAAAGGTTTATTGAGAGATCACATCAAGACTTTCTGTGGTTATTTGTTGATCCAACAACTTACTGAATCACTGGCAGAGGATTATAAGCAGCTTAGGTTACCCCTTTTTTAGAGTTCTATTCTGGTGCCCATTCACGCGCATTTGCATCTGCTTGAGAGCAAATCCTTACACATTCCAAAACACGTACACTGATCTGCTCATCAACATGAAGTCCTTTTCTTTTGTCTACCATCTTCGCTTACAGGGTCTAATATTTCAGTAAGCACAGGATCTATATATCTGATGAGTGAGATGTACCAACGAAAAATAAACTTTAGCCAAGGTAGAGAAGCTCAGGAAAATAGTGTGTGGCTGGAGAGCAGTAGAGTGTGGCTAGGCCCGAGCCAAGGCCTTCATTGTAATCCCAAGTACTGGGTATGTGGGTGCACTTCCAGGTTTTGGGCAAGCTGCAGCCAAAACACGCCAGGATATAATCTCTTCCACTGGCAGCATGGCGGGAAGGAAGCTGTGAAGATAAACAGACAATGTCAGTTACAACGCTGGCTAAGTGTAGCTTTTTCCACTGAGGCTGAGACGTCCCTGTGTCGGACCTACACCATGTGAAATGTGAACGCTGATCGTGATGGCAATCATGTATCAGATAAGGCCGCTTGTTCAGACACGCTGCTAAGTAGCTAGAATTTGTACCTTCAGCCAGCTTTCTTCTGGGCGCGTCATTCAAGGCCGCTCTAAACCTTTCGATTTGTTTATGCGATTTTGAAGCCATCAAAGATCATTTTTCTCTAATTTATTGATAAAAATATGCAGTGCATTTCAGCTGTACAGAGGGAATGATGCTGGGCGAATATCTTCATTGGTTTGTAGAGCGTTTGGCACTTAGTGATGGATATCTTTGTGAGCACCATATCTGAATCTTCTTTGTAACTGGCCATACTCTCTTGAGGAGAATGCAGCACTATATATTGTGTTTTAGAATGTGTGTATGGAGTCTTTAAACCAAGTGTTTTTGTTACGAAATAATTATTTTATATCATTTAGCTTTCTATTGACGTATATTATTTTCAAATGTATATATTTGCAAGTGTGTATTTAAAAAAATTAATAATAATAAATAAATAAATATATAAATAACATATAATCATCAGTTATTTGATAATTATATCAGATAACCATGATCTGTACTCAAAATAGTCTTTTTTGTTTTGTTATACACATTGATCACTTATATGATAAACACAAAACTTTTGACTCAAAGGCCTTCTTTGTGTATTAAATAATCAATTCTCTTCACCTATGTTTAATAATTCATTATATTAATATAATCACATCAACCAACGCTCAATCACGCATACAGTTATATTTTAAATGCTGACAGTTTCCGTTATGTAGCACAACACAAACTTTCACATCCACCAGCAAGGCCATGCATACACATATATACTAATATTTGTCAAATTAAGCATTTTCCAAATAATATATTATTCATTCCTTTCAACTTAGTAATGACAATTTATCATTATTCATTTATTATCTATTACCTACTTTTTTTAATAACTATTTCTTCATCCAATAATTTATATATTAAATATACAATCATACGTATATTATCAAGAGTATTCCTTATGGTCGTTTTGTGGGACCTTGTTATCAAAAAAAGTTTGTTCCTGACTAAACCATTGACACTCACATTTCACGTGCTGCTTAAAGAATAGCTAAACCAGCACTAGCCAGCACTAACCAGTCTGAAAAATGTGGTCTAAGCTGGTCTTTAGGCAAAATCCAAGAGTGATAGGAGCAGTGATTCGCTTGCTTTTAACATGTTATATATTGGGGCCAGCTAACACAGAGCATTTATGTGTTGGCTTTGGCTGATGCTGTTCTGACAGGCAAGGGGATATTTCTTAAAGGTTTTCTTCTTCCTGAACTCAGATGCCTCAGGATTAGAATAGTGGAGATAGCTGAGCGCTGACAAACTGTTGTCAATGGCACTATACCACAATCACATTATGAAGGAGAACATTAGTCCTTTGTGCTCAAGAAGGTTCGAGACAATGGTTGAGAGGTGCATATTTATCTTCCATTTCATCTGGCCTTGAAACCAAAGCACCAATGAGAGACACTCTACCTAGCTATATTATATCAGCTCCTCCGATCTGGAGGAAGTGTTTCAGTCAGTGCTGGGCGCCTGACAAGCTACTCGTTGCTGACTTTGCAGACTGCAGACCTCTATTTTGAAGTGACATTAAACCTTTGATAATCCCAGAGTGGCTTCGTAACCAATCAGCTTGACCCAAGTGAGACATAATGTCTGGGTGGCGGTTCATAAACGGTTTACAAAGAGTTTTAAAGATACAGGCAAAGCTGGCATTAGATTTGATGCCAGGTCATGACTAACCTTCCCACCCCTGACTTAATGAGTCACGGATGTGAAACTGGGGAACAGTCATGAAATATCAGCATGTCTTGATGGCGCGCACTGGTCGAAACCACTCGCAGCTTTTTCACGGATGTAAGCCAATCTGACTCTTCGTTATTGTTTGGCGAGGGAGTGTGTTCACTGTGATGATATAAAGCTTGAATGGTGTGTGGTATTTAATCATGATCACACTGGTTATCCACCCTTTCCTCTCTCCCCAAAGATGACATATAAGAGATGCAGTTTGAGGCCAGCATTTCAACCTTTCTTTGCACAAAAACAGCCTCAAAACATCCTCTCTAACAAGGAGAATGGGAAATGATGTGTCTAAATCTATGACTGATTTGGACAGGCTAACCTTAGTCTTGTGGGTCTATTCTTTAAAGTTCAAATAATAATTAAAAATTCCCTGTCTGCGAAGTTCAAAATAATAACAATTAAAAATCCCTAACGGCGACCATTTGCCTGTAGCTGTCGGTCAGTTATTTTAACTTGCATTGCATATTTTCAGTAGGCTTGCAACTGACACCAAACAGTAAGCCAACTCTTTGTTAAATGCTTATACAATTTAAAATTACAAATTGCATGTTTCAAACGTGACAACCTGCTGAGTCAGTGTTTGCCTTTTCTGACCTTTGCACCTAGAGGTTAGAGCATCTGCAGGTTACAGTGTAGAGCAATAAACACTTTAGCTAATCAAAGCTAGATCTGGTAACTTACAGGTTAAACAAAACTATACAACTCTTTCTTTTCAGGAAGCGGTATAAGCTGTGAAATTTCATGGAGATGTTAGAAATGTATTTATGTTTAGCATTACAGTTTGTTGTTTTATATGTATATTTGCGTGTGTGTATTTTATAGTTTGTTTTTGCATTTAGAAACAGTTTAGCTTTTTATTGAGTACATATGTGTGTTTTTACAATGTGTGTATATATTAGTTTTTGTTTTTTGCTGTACAGAACTCCTACACCAGATATACAGCATATTTATACAGTATAGATATAGATGTCACACAGGTATCCCAATATGCACTGCACTAAACTAATGTGAATTTTCTTTATCAGAATAAAACAACTGCATGAAGTAAAAAAGGAAATAAACAAACTACACTTCAGCTACAAAAGCAACTTTTTCAAAATCAAAAAGTGTAGCTGATGTTTTTGATGTTTTTGTTTCTGATGTTGTAGTATAAAACATAAACGTATCTTGAGCTTGTATTGACCACAGGCTCATATGTCATTTCAGGCACGTATGTGTTTCTATGCCATTCTGATCATAGCCTAAGACTGTTTACCTGTATCCAATTAAATGTGTTTTGTATTCATTTTCATAGACTTGCTGGTTAGACATGAGATCGGGGTCAGGAGTGATGCATTTAAGCACCTACACAGGATCTCCTTATTTAGATAGAAATCTCCTAGTTTCTTTACAACACTGATACTATTTTAAGGTGCGATATGTAACAAATAATCTTGTTTTTGTCAGACAAGAATCTGCAATTAAAAGCCTTATTAATTTCTTCTACAGACAGAACTCTTATTTGGAAGCAATTCTGCAAGAAATTCCCAGCTTCACACTTCTTTGGTTTGGTTTTAAAGTAGTTGCTGTTCAGTGCCTGAGGCTATAACAATACAGTTTTGTAATTGCGACTCTTCTGTCTACCAACTAGAGTTTGATATGTTTGGAACAGCAGGCACCGCTTGTTTCTACCCCGCCGATTGACTGTACTTTCCGGAATAGCTGACGACAGTTGCGATCGCAAAGATTATGGAGAGATGAGGGACAACCATGGTGGGCTTCCTCATGTCTCCGCAGATTTGCCAGCGAGACAGAGAAGTTTCGCCTGATCAAGCACATGACATCACTGTTGTCTCTGCGGAGAGAGGTGCGTGTGAAGATTTACAAGGAGACAGCGCTAGGTCCAACTGCGATCAGTAATGGTAAGAGTTCTAGTCACACACGCCAAACCAGTACACAGCATCAAAATAATTTGCTAAAATGATTTAGATCACACTACATCATGCAGGAATTCAATCTTTTACATCATCCGACAGTTTCCAGTTATTACAGAAAGTGAAAATAATGCATTAGCGTACTGATGAGCGCATTTTCTGTCACTACAGATCAAATAAACTGAATGGAAACAAGTACTTTATAATTCTGAATTTTCTTATTTTATTTTATTTTGTCACCAATCTATCAAAAGCATCCATTTTATCCATCATCCATAATTCACGCAAACATAATAAAGCTTTCTGAAATGTCCTCACACTCGGCCGCTTTCTTTGCAACAGATTGTGGGAATGTAGCATTACATCACTTGCTCACCAATGGATCCTTCATAATAATGCTTGCTGTTATCTCCCATTGTTCTCTAGCACAATCAAAAGATTTATTTAGAGCCGGTTTGGAGCATTTTTCACTTGTAAATAGGGCTTGATCTGTGCATTTTTTCAGTTCCACTTTATATTATGTGGCTGCACCATTATGTTGTTTATGCGTATTAATCATTTAGTACAGTGAAAAGTGTTTAAGCAAAACAAAAAGAAATAGTATTAATAATAATACTGCTTTAAATATTTGTTTTTCCCCCAAAAAATATAATTTCAAAGATGTTCTGTTTAATTTAACTGCAGTTTTGTTTTTCTTAGCAAAATATTATTATATATTTTTTACCATTATTCTCTATATTATCATTATTATACTTTTCATGATTTACAGAAAACACCTAATAAATGTTGTTCAGTGTAACACTTCGTACAGTATATTTACAACAAAATCTATTTCTTGATATATGGAAAGATTACTGTTACTTTGTTCATTTCACTTCAAATAATAACAGTTAAAATTTCATGTACACTATCCACTATCCTTGCCCATTTGTCAGCAATAATATTTTACTAATTTAAACACACAACATTTTATATTCTCCTTATACTGTTATATAGCAATAGGATGTTGTTTGAATTTCTTACATAAATATTGTGCATACACTGGATTTGACAATGTAACATTATGTCATTATTTCATTTTGACATTTCATCTTCAAAAACTTTTTGAAATCTTAAAGTAGACACTTCTATTTACATGTGCTTTCTATGGACATAAAATCACTTTGTACATTTCTTTTGGATGTCTATATTTTCATTTTACATTTTACATTTATAAATTATACTTTGACCCATCTCTTACACCTTAACTCAATTCTTAAACCTACCCAACCACCAAACTTGTCCCTTACATTACCCATATACAACCTCAATTGTACAATATGAACACACAAGTACATTGTACTAATTTTTGATGAGAGTGGGCTAAGGTAGTTAAGGTTAATATAAAGTGGAATCTATATTTCTGTCTCAGATGCATTTTTTTTTTTTTTTTTTTTTTTTTTTTTTTTTTTTTTTTTTTTTTTACTGAGAGGCAACATTATGGATGTGTTGACTAAACTGGAATGGTTTGAAAGATTAATAATTATTTTGATTACATAAACATGCAGCTTTTGTTTGCAGAAATAAGCGTAAAGACTGGTGTCATGGAGTACTTGTTTTTATCAGCAGCTCGGTGATTCTTCACACAGGTGAACTATAGCATAATTTATTAAAGAGCTATAATGTTAAACTTATTAAATCCAAACACATTGAAATTTTATTAGAACAACAAATGATGTTTTCTACAGATTTTAGCTGTTTTAGTGAAGTATTTGCTTTAGCTGATCTTTCGGATGTCATGAATCGTTGTATCTACCGTTGTTTTGTTTCAAATAGATTTGCTCAAAAATAGATGTGCTATTACCTTTGGGTAAATGGGTCTTAGGTTTCATTCATGCATAACCATGATTTAAAATATTAGAGATTATCTGATTTGTCACAAAACATAGTTTAGAGCCAGATTTCAGACTGGTATTTGCACAGGATGATGCAACAAAGAAAGCTTCAGAGTTTTGCTTACCAAGCAGTTGACTCAGTGGCTCCAAAGCCTCAGCCTGACTAAACCCATGGACAAACAGACTAAATGCAAGCCCAACTGTTCAAGACAACAATGAATGCAAACTGTCTCTGGTGGCTCTTTCTAAGGAGGTCAGAAGAATAGGATAATGATATTCAGGAATGAGCAAACACATGTAAGGGAAGCCATAAGTGATCCAGCAGATCTCCTCTATACTGTGCGTTTGTCAACACTTTGTTTCAGAGCGAGGAATGTTTTGCCTCTGTTGTATCAGTGTAATGGTGTGGCCATAAAATGTAAGTCTGGTGACGCCTGAATATTAATTGATGTGTGACGACTTGAGGAATTCAGGAAACAGCATTTATTGACTTTAAATAAAGGTTTATTTGGTTGTTCGAACAGACAAAAGATTTGAGATTTTTCTTCAGCCTTTTAGCATCGAACGGTTTTCTCAAAGTGACGGATAATATACTATTGGGTTTTTTAATCCTGAAAACTAACCAAGATTTAATTGCACAAAAAAGTTGTTGTTAATTGCATTTTGGCGTCATTTTGATGTATGGAGTGGTGTTACTGGCATTGCTTAGGAAATACTGATTCTAAATTTCATGATAGATATTAGTTTGTAATGTTATCTATTAAAATCTATAATAGGTAATACGCACTCCATTTTGGTAACACTTTATTTTGACAATTTTTTGAACATTTTTTGTTGATAGTAAGTAATTTGCGCCATACGTTGTTAACTTTCATCAGAGTATATGATATTCATTTATTATCTGTTAATCTCATTATTGTGAGATTCGACATTCTGCTGTCTATAAGTAACTTTTCTAGAGCATGTCAACTTATTCTAACCCAAACCTCTATCAGTCTGCTACTCTACTACCACTATAGTGAGGAATTGTGAGATATGTTACATTAAATGAAGGTTGAGCGCGTGATCTGACAGATTTGAGTTTGAGATTCAATATCAATCCACATTTGAACACCCTGTTTCATGTACCACGATAGGTAGGTTTATTAGTTAGTAATTATTACTTTGAGATTGTGTCTGCAGATGTGAAAAGTCACATTATACCAACAATGCAATGATCAGAATTAAAAAGGCTGTAATTATTATTATTTATTTTATACTACACTTTTAAGAATCCAAGTATCCTGTATCAAGCTAAAGTGTAGTGATATGCATTTAATGTTAGTAGAGATAAATGTTTTGTGTTTACTTAAATGTGTTTGACTTGCAAACCAGAGTTATTGGTCCAATATAGTATAAAAGAGTACACTGAAAAGTTGTTTTATAGTAAGACATTATATATATATATATATTATATACAATTTTCATTTGTGAACATAGGAGTCAGTGGGTTTATTTTCTCTACTTCTTTTACTTTAGCTTCCACTTCAACACCAGCTGACTCTGTCAAAGCATTGCATATATATATTTCATTTATTTTCTTTAGTTCTGCCAAATCATATGAATTAAAATGAATGTAGACAAGTTTGAACACAATAGCTTTAGTTCATGATATTGCAAAGATTGAAATTATGGAATACAATTCTCAATGCTTGCATAGCTTTCCTGCAAGTTTTTCATGTACCATGTCCTTCAGGTTGGTTTGTCTGATAAGCCCAGCGTGGTTGCTCTTTTCATGAGGCAAATGAAGCTGGAAAAGTCCCCATCCTTCCCGGTGTCATCTGAATCACCGTTGCCCGCGAAACCTCTGACCAGGAGGGGAATTCTTAAAAGTGGATTGAAGAAGAATTTGATAATTCGCTGTGGGCATCAGATTTTCCTCAAATTGACAAGAGGTCAGGGACTGGGTTTCTAATTTGTGAAAAGGTGAATCGTACTGAAACACAGCCTCCCAGTTAGTTAGAGGAAGTGAATTGAAACAAACTGGAAAGTCCCATGCATGAATTAATATGGAACTTTTCCGGAGGGAAACAAAGCAGTTACAATACCAGCTTTGTTTGTTGTGACACCCTCAATTAGGATTGAACTGAACGCTGGCTTTTTCAAAGTTATGCATTGTAGGCCAAACACTGGTCAAATTAATTCTTGCATTTTTTCCTGCACGGTAATAGTGTACCTCTACTTATTGAGCATCTGCAAAAACAGGTCAACCTGAATGTTTCAGCACACATCCTTCAAAGGCAGAAAATGTCATGAATGCTCATAATTACCAAATAACCCAGCTGAATGTGTGCAAAAGATCAAGTCAACTAAGTCACTTGTAAAGTGTAAAAGCATTGCTTGCTCACCCAAAACATCAGTTTGACACAGCAATTACGAGGTTAGCCTACTTGTTGGTTTGACCAATAAGAGATGTGTGAGAAATTGCTGTTAGCTTGTAGCCAGGTGCAGTGTTCAAGCAAAATCATACATTGAACCAGTGTGATATCTTTTCATACAAAATCAGCCATAAATAAAATTACTTGCCTCTACTTTTCTGTGCAGTTGTTTAATTGAATTAAAATGTAACTAGTTTGAAAATGACACTGGTAATACTGTTTAGTACTATAAAATGATTTAAAGCAAGTGATATAAAATAAAGGTGATAACTGATGTAAGAGCTTGTGCAAACATGTGACAAACATCATTACGACTGATGCTTTCCTGCTGTAATTTTGTCTTGCATTGGGATGTTTGCTAACAGTATATCACAGATTGAAACATTAATATAACCACGTTTCACCTCTACAAATAATGAAAAAGATTTCTGCTATGTGTATACATTGGGGGCTTAATGGTGCTGAAACATACAATTTACCTAATCAGGGTTTGCAAAATATTCTCTAGCTATGAATCATGCAGGATTGCTTGGTTTCCAATCAACCTAGTTGGTGGATGCCATATAACAATTTAGTTAGTCTGTGAGGAATACACATATGATCTACTTCAATGGCTTAGG
Source organism: Puntigrus tetrazona (assembly GCF_018831695.1). Classification (NCBI taxonomy): domain Eukaryota; kingdom Metazoa; phylum Chordata; class Actinopteri; order Cypriniformes; family Cyprinidae; genus Puntigrus; species Puntigrus tetrazona. The sequence continues at coordinate 23,673,032 of NC_056707.1, forward strand.
TCATGTCTGATTTTTAAAACCAATGACATTTATACGTTTTGGTCTACTGAGATATTCTTTAATTCATTTTTTCCCCAGTGTTTGGTAGCAAGGTAGCCAACAATACAATTTATTAAATGGTCTGCAAAAGTCAAGCCATATTTATATGGTCCTTTATTCAAAGCAAATTGTTGAAGAAGCTTCACGTTAATAAACGGAATTGTGAGACGAATTAAATTTCATATGGGAAGCAGCGCTTTAAATAATAGAGGTTACGACCACCTGGCCAGTTCAGTGCAGATCAATAAACTTCATCAATTATGAAATAAGTTCAAAGGTTTACATTTCTACAGAAAGTAGCAACAAGCCATTTGATCTATCTATGATGGCACGTAGAACATGCAGGGAGGAGCAAAGTGAGATCGACATGTCTAATAGTACATAGAGTAAAATGTAATCGGATCCAACTGTTCCTTCGTCAAGGTTTTTCACTCCCACTGCACCTCAGCTATTTTCACGAGCTAGAGATACTGGTAGTGAAAATGAGCATCTCTTTAGAGATGAGTCAAAACAAATACCAGACTGCAAGGAAAATCCTTGTGGAAGACAACCATGCTAAAAACAACCCAACTCAGCTGGCCTGTATGTTCAGTCTGTCTGAAGCACTCGCCCAATCCGAAGTAGTTAGATTTGCTTGAAGGTGTCTATATTTTCCCAGAATTATTTGGTCTGTCTCGGAATATCGCTCGCTGTGTGAGTGTCAAGACAGAGCATGACACTCTTCCACCTGTCGGTCTGCAGAAGATGATTGCATGCGTGTGCAGGACCAAAGGCCAATGTATACACACAAACGTTTAAATGGAACATGTTTAACGTGTTTAAACGTGGAACGGGTTCCAATTACTCTTAGAAGCTTGGATGGTTGATTTTAATCCAGCTCTCATAACACCTGGAGTTGTTTTTTCTTTGGTCAACCGTTCATTGATGGTAAGAAAGATGATGTTATCTCCCTCCCAGTGTGTGCATGTTTGATCTGTGCTGTAATTTTTTCACAGCAGTTTTCCTGTCGTGCTTGGAATTGGCAGATAACGCGCTAATTGATACGGAATAGCATCACTCCAATGGAATTTTAATAGGATCGCCTTTGATTTCTCAACGGATAATTCCTGTCCTCTTTGACGTGTCGGTGGATTTTTTGCTTCACCTGCCATTTCCTCAATATCGTTTTCATGATGTAATGTTGATAAGATCCTGGTTTTTCTGGATAAGGTGACCATGCAGTCACTTACCCGCTCATAAATCAAGCCATTATGGAAATGGTAACACGTGCAGACAGATTAGTTAAATCCAATGCCAATCGACAAATGAGGGAAAAATTGGCTAGATACTTATCCGATTGCTGGCAACTTTATTAGGGAATGCAATCTTGCGTTCCACCTTCAGTGATGCCAGCGATCAGTTTGTGATCAGTTTGGTGAAAGTAAAAATGCTAACATTTTTACAGTAAGGTTCTGTAAAATAAATATTTTTAATGCAACAGCTGGGCATGAATTAGTTTAGAATTTAAGTGTTTAATCTAATGTTTTTGTGTAATTTTGGACCTTGGAAAAGTGTTACCTTAAAATGATATATAGTTGCCATTTTTTTGCCATTGGCAGCTGTGGTATATATTTATTCTGGGTTCAAGCGTTAAGCTCTGATGGATTTCTACAAAGGTTTTAGAGTTTTGTTTGTTATTGGTTGAATAAACCGTAGTCACTGCTGGTTTGTGAGCCAAAGATGACATGTCGGAGTGCAGAAAAAACAAGCAAAACAATGTTGAAAAGTGTTACATGTGTTAAACCCTTAAAATGACTCACTAGTAGTTGTCTGGTATAGGAGTACGTGTTTCAAAATCAAAATAGCGACACACATCAGCTTTAATGAAGAGCAGCTGATCTGATTTTGTTGGCATTGAGCTGTGTTAGTACGACAGAGGGCTGGGGTTGGACAGGATGATTTTCAGACGCAGCTTATTGACAAAACCACATAGCTGCAGGATGAGATCAATACTAACTGACCATTATTCCCACACTTACATGACTCCTCCTGACTCCTGATGACCTCCTGGAACCTCGGGCCTCATGAACAGTATTCTGGAATGGTTTGAAAAGCACATGTGTGTAGATATGCATGTGTGATTATTAATAAATGTTTTTAACTATACTTCAAAGACGTTAGGATCAAAAAAGAAATTCACAAAAGTGATTTTTGGTCCATAGAAAGCACATAAAATGTAAGTAAAGTGTAGCTTTTTCAAATACGTTTTTTCAAGGAAGAATAAAATGTCAAAATTAGCTTAAAACTTTTGACATTCATATAAAAACCTACATGCTTATTCTGACGTGCATATTAAAATATATAAAAGAATAGGAAAGCATATTACATTCTCTATTGTATTTATATGAGTAAAACAATATTATGAGTAAATCTAGGATGAAAAAAAATCTCAAAAAATTCTAAAATGAATTAGTATTTGGAGTGAAAGTAATTAATCTTTTATTGTGTCATAAATTGATTTTTGTAAATGTGCCTGACAAGACTGTTACACCAAATGACATTTAGTAGTAAGTTAGTAAATCAATAAAAATGTTCATAGTTAATTTGTTAATTTCTAATTAATTTAAAATAAATTATTATAAAATATTATTAAAAATAATAATATATTATTTCATATTAATAATAATATTTTTACATTTTTTGTACTTTTGGCCTGGTTTCATGTGTCGCCTGGCAGTCTATTTGAATGCTTCTAAAGAAGAGTGGAGCTTGTTTTTAAGTGTTTCTGTGAGGGCCTCAGTGTTCTCTTTCACAGACCATGTTCAACCATATTATTGTTATAAGAACATCATTATGGACAATGAAGCACTATGTATATAAGTTATAGGTCTTGGAAAATAGGACCATGAAAAAAAATCTGTTTTATTTTAAACAATGCTTAATTGGTTGCCATATGCAATGTAAAAACAAACAAATAAACAAACATAACATAAACATAAGTGACCTTTCAAATCAACAGGAAGGGTTTATGTGCAGGCTACATATCCTAAAGTAAAGGTGAAGCACAATATTTAAATATTTTTGAATCACAATTAAATTAATGACCTTGAAATGGCAATAAATATATATTTGCTGATTTTCAGTGCGGACTTCCAGGCCCAAATGTAATTTGGCTCTTTTTTTTCTTTGTCTTTCCACATGATTTGATTTAAGTCAGTGCTTGACATGTTTGTACATTACTTAAATGGTGCAGAGCGGAGGGCAAACCCCACTCATGCCTCCATTATTAGTCTGCTGTGTGTTTTATGAGTTGAGTTTATAGAGCTGGGCCTGGGGCGGCCGTGAATTTCACTCGCTAATCCGCCTGCAGGTATTTTGTAAAGCTAAGCTGCATGCTCGAAACAAATTTATGTTTTGAGTAATCTGTAGCTGACTTATTTACATTGCTTGGTTGTTTTTCCCCTCTGCTCGGTCAAGGTTTAGTTTATTTATATTTAATTACAATACACAAGAATGTTTCAAGACAAACACAACAAATCTAATTCCATCCATCAGTCTGGTAAAAGCTTAGCTGATAAAACATCGACTGAGATGAAAATCCTCAAGAACTGGGTTAGAGGAAACAATCCCAAAATATCACTAGCCTACTGATCGACCGTACATCATCCGGGTTTGTCAAGAATAAATCCTCACGGATTTATAGTGCCATTTAAGGTCGGAGCATTTCCTTTAACTGGAAAGGAAATGGCTAGCATTTCATTGCGATCTCCACTCCTGTTGACAGATCCAACAAATTTGTTGCAATGTCTTGAGAATAGTGCATAACCTTGAGTTCTCAGGACAGGCGTTTGACCATTTCAAAAATATTTCTCAGCATAACAGGGGATTTTAATCGTATTTTATGATAAAACGATTGCCCACGTTATATCTCTAAGGCCTTGGGACTCAAAAGGGTCAATGGGTTTGTTCTCAGAAGAGCAGTTAGCATGTATGTGTCAACTGGAGATAGATTTAGCAAACTGCAACAATGTTTCCAAACTGAGATGCATGACAACAAGGTTTGAGAAAAGTCTTTTTTGAGTTTCATCACTCTGTAAATAACCTTTGGTGATTCGGTGGCTTCTCAGGCTGGGCTGGTTTTATGAGCTCAGTGTTGATGGATCTCTGGGGTGTTTACAAGAAAATGTCTCTGTGAGGTTTGGAGTGATGTTTATCTGGATAGCTCAGCTGTGATGTTTTAATCTCTTCTTAACCAGTGCATAATTCTCAGCAGTGGCTGTTTGTCCTTAGGGTCTGTTTTCGAGGATCATATACATGGCAGCCAGTCAGAGCAGGTATTTCAAACCGTAATCTTGCAGTGCCTCTCATAATTTATAGTAAAGCTACACTGAAAAAAAATGTGTGTTGGATTTATATGATTTAATCATCTATGTCAGTTCCACGTGAATCAGTTCAGTAATATAAACGCGTGTTCGCATAATCTCACCATCACAAATTAGGTTATTTTGAACTGACCAAATTAAGTAGTAGCAAATTGATTTTATATGGTTGTCTCGCAGAGGATTGAATTTGGTCAATTTCACGCATTCTTTTTCTTTTTGTCACGTAATTAAATTATAGAATTCTAAGATTGAATAAGCAATTATTAATTCCAATATATCCTGCTTAAAACACACACACACACACACACAATAATACTTTGGCACTTTTATTCTCCCAAAATAAAAAACATTTTCATGTACTGACTTACATGACTACATTTAAACTTCTTTTTTGAAATGTATTAAAAAAAAAAGTCTTATTTCACATTCAGGTGATGCATATCACTCACTACAAGATATTATTAAGATTATGATGCCAGAGGGAGAACTTCACTTGATCTCACGCAACAGGTCGTCATTGATATTTCAGTGATGTTTACATTAGTTCACATTGCTAGCATCTTTAAACCTGAGGTGATTTCTACTCCACTGCTTCTCTTTCTCCTTATGGTTGGTGCTTTTTCGACACATTATTCAGACAGTCGTGTTACTGCAAAACTCTGTCTCCACTAACCAGCTTACAGCAGCTGTTTTGAGGTTGCACACTGGCTATTGTAAAAGTACTGATGTAATCACATAGCTGTCATGATCCCCATTTAAATCCTATATATCCAACATGTTTGATACGATCGCCTCACATTAGCAGACGGTCCACGCTTTAACAAGGTGCTTAACAAGAGTTTTGTTCCGAGGGGAAAGCGTGCGCTAAACCGGGCTAAAAATCCTGCAGTGTAAGCCAGGCTTAAGAGTATAGACAACAAAAATGTAAGTATATAACACTGATTAGATGACATGGTCAATTAAATAAATTAATAAATAAAAAGTTGAAACTTTGCTTTAATGCAGGCAGTATGAGCAGAGATTGTGATCTCTTCTGAAAACCTAGATGAGAAACGTTCTGGGACATTTATCTCTGGAGAAACATCTGAGAAGCAACTATAAAAGGTCACTGCTGCCTATGAAATACAGCTAATATATCTTATTTTTTATTTTGATAATAAATCTAATTTCCTATGGATTGTTATTAAGCACAAACAATAATACTTATATTTATTTATTTTTTGTAAATACGACAAAGATCGGCCAAATTTGACAAAAAAAATGCTGTTTCAGTGTTTTTGAATCATTAATTTGTGTTACTTGCTATTTCTTTGTAACTAATTGTGGAATTCATAATCAATTTCTGAGAGAAAATTATTCTACACCTTTTTTTCTCTTAGTGTGTACGTGTATCCTTGTTTGTTATTATAAAATAGGAGCTGGAGCATCTTTACTGTTAGTTAGCTAGTCCCCAACACTAATGGCAGTTCAGTACCAGCGTAGCGCTATTCTGTGATCCATTAACAGCCAGTAACATTGCAACCTGTTTGTCTGAACCCCCTTTTGAACTTCAACCCAAGAAATGACATACCCAAACTGAAATGGTTGCAGCTCACGAACGATTTATACTGCAGGCACAATTGTGGTCTCTTCTGAAAGAAGACACTTGGGAGTGTGTCGTCCAAGAGTCAGGATTAATTAAGTCTCACAGGGAATATAATTAGAAATGTTCACTTTTTTTTTTTTTGGAAAGTAATCGTTACCAACATACTTGCATGTTTTTATGGAAAACACACACAAAAATGATCCTTTGGCTGAATTTGATTCAAGTGCGGACAAGTGGTTAGAAATTAGATGTTAACATTGAATTAAAATGTAAATTGACACTTTTTCTCAGTTAAATCAAGTGCCTTTTTTAAGTGGTGTTTGAATTTGTGACCACGTATTCAAGAACTCTATTGGCTTAACTTATTTTAATTATGTTAATTAAGCAAGAAGCAAAAAGCTATTATTTTCGAGAGTTGCAAACAACTGAGAATTTGGTCAGAAGGCAATAGAAATTCCTTCAATATTAAGTTTGTGTATTGTGGATTCTGTGATGCTATGGACTTTTTTAATAAGCCCAGGAAAATAATTAGGTTTGGTTCAGTCTAACACGTTTCATTTTGTGGGGATTTTATTACTTAAAGTTAGTTTTTTCTCCCAAAGTAACATCATGGAAATGTTTTTGAACAGGAATCCCAATGATTGAGCAGAACATGGCCCACTTGTTTCAAACAACCATGAAATTGTTTGGAGCCAGATAAGACCTGCTTAGACACGTCTTGCTCTGAAAAAGCCTCCACCTGCATCTATACCACTCTCGTTTCCAGTATCTGCTATATTTTTCTCTTGTAGCCTGTATATAAACCTTGTGCTTTTCCTTTTGTAGTTTGAACCGCATCAACCGTCTGACCGACCGTGGCTTAAGCCCGCTGTTTCTGTTTAAAACCTGCAACACAATGTTTATGGCATCAATAATCCCTTAATCCTCTTGATCCAATAATTCTTAGCGATTTCATAAATAAATGTGGCCACACATGCTTAATATAATCTGTACGTTTCATTTTCATGCACGATTGTCAGAGCTTATTAGTATGAAAACTAAAGCGAACTACACGGTCTGCCTTATAAGCACGACTGCTTCCAAGAGGCTGTGGAATCCGCAAGTTGTTATTCATTTTCTCAATTACAGCATACATGCAATTACTCCCATGGTTCTCCTCCTTTTCTTGGACAGAGTTCATAGCCGCAGTTTGCTTCGTCACAAAATGAATTAATCTAAAATCAACTCAATGTGTAGTTAAATATACTCCCTATACAATATGCTCAGATAAAAATAAAATGTATCGTGCAATTAAGTGCCGAGGGTTTTACCCACCAACATCCTGTATTGATTTACTGAGCTGGGATCCTAATGGCAGATGGATGCTTTACTGCTGTGGCGAATGGCTTTCCCCAGAATAACTGGGATTGAACCCAAGCTCAAGTGCTTGGCCAATGATAAATATATATTATCAATGTTAACAGGACTTTGCTACAGAAAATGCGGTTGAATTGTTTATATAGTGCACAACTTAAAGTAAAAGCTCTTGTAATCACAAAGCTTAGGGAGTATTACAAATTATTAAAAAAAGATATTCAACATTATGCACAAAAAACAAACAAACAAATGTGTGTTTGGTTGCCAGGGTGTTGCTATGTGGATGCTAAAGTGTTTTTGTTTTTATTGTGTTCTGTGTGATGTCTAGTGTTGCTGGGTGGTTTTTACTTGCATAATTAATATGTGTTTCATATTGGAATAAAACGGACTTTGCTTACACAGGATTTAACATTTCCTCCTTTTTTTTGGTAATAATTTGTACACTGCTATTGTATAACTATTTCCACCAACTTCCTTCAAAGAAATTGCTTGTAAATCTCTCATTATGCAAAATGTATACCAATATCAGATTTAAGCAGATTTTACCAACTTGTTTCAATGATATGATGATAAAGAGACATTAGGCTTTCTGTGTTTGTGCACTTTCCCTGCATTTGCATTCAAATGAATTCAATTTGTACACATGCAGCTGATGTTGCAAAACCGGACAAATAAATTCTGATTAAATTAAATCCTGAGATATTTTCCAATGTTTGGCTTTTTGCTCATGAACAGCTTGTCTCAATTATGTGTTGTTTAACTCCACAATGAATTGCCTAACAATGATGTCAACAAAGTACTGGAGAAGTTAGTTTGAATATTATTATTATTGTTTGTACTCTAAATGAGGTGGAAAGTAAATTAAAACTGTGTGAGAGTCTGAGGATGTTTCGTGGAGTATTTATTACCAGCCTTCAAGCTACAAGACTGTCGTAATACTAAAGTTTTTATAATAATCCTGTGTTGTCACTAACAGCTGGTTACCTCCTCCAGTCCTGACGTCATAGATCAAACATTCAATCACACAATCACTTTTATTTATTAGTCAAAGTGCTAAACTGTATCAAATAGGACAGTAGAGTGATAGTAATGTATAATGACAAAATTAAACAATTTTTATTAAATGCAGATTCTGTGTAATTAAATGAATGATAATTGCTAAAAAATTAAGTGTCCCCATTTAAGCAAGTCAGAGGCAACAGCAGCAAGGAACCATAACCCCATCCATGACAGGAAGCGGGGAAGAAAGAGGCGAGGACGGTGCTAAAGTAAAGAAAATAAATCAAAACCGTCTCCAGCTACTTAACTTCCCCCCTAGACTATCTACCAGTAATTATTTGAAAAGAAAAATGTCTTCTAGCGTCCCATGACTTTTCCCTAACTTATACTATACTCACTGATCAAAACCAAAAGTACATGGGGTGGCACGCGCTCCTAACCTAATGTACTATACAAAGTAGATTCCTACGTGTTGCAATGTAAGTCACGTGACGTTCTTACCTGTCCACTTCTCCCCGGCCTCATAACACACAACGAATGATAACTAACAATATGAGCGGAAAAGGGAATGGGAAAACAATACACAGTAACGAACATCAAACAACGCAATATACAATGATAATCAGTATTCCAAACAAGTAGCGAGCAAACAGCAAAACAAAATGGGGGGCTTGTGGGTGGTCTGGCGGGCTCTTTTATTTGAGGTGTTTTGGAATGATTGGAGACTGCAGAAGGTGTGATGTCAGCGCTGATGATGATTGATGGGTGACGGGAACCAATGACCGGTGACTAAGAGTGTAAAGGACGGAGAACAGATAGAGGAAAAAAAACACACACGACTTACACAACGCGAACACGTAACAATGGGGGAAAAAAACTTTAGAAGAAACCAGGCTTAGTTGGTGGCCAGAACTCCTCTGGCCAGACAAATCAGCACTTAATTTCTAGATCAATTTTAAACACAGCTAGGTCAGATTGTGTAAAGTACTTATTGTTTGTTTGTTTGTGTGTGTATGGTTCTTGTGATCTGTCCACGAGGCTCATCTATGGGTTCTGGTCTCCAATGAAGGTCGGAGAAGAGTATTACAGTGTTATGTGTAAGACAGGTTAAAGAGATGGGTCTTTAATCTAAATTTAAACTGACAGAGTGTGTCTGCCTCCCCAACAGTGTTAGGGAGATTACGCCAGAGTTTGGATTAAATAGGGAAAGGATCTGCCACCCACAGTCGATTATGATATTCTATTATGATATATGAGGTATTATCAAACGGTCAGAGTTTTGAGAATGCAGAGGATATGGAGGAGTATAATGTGATAGATGGTGGTAGTGTTGACCTAACATAATCTTCTATTTCAATTCAGGTTCAAAGTCACAGTGACAATGACATCTGCAGTAGGAAGTGCATGGTAACAGTGCTTGATCTGTGCAGATTCCTGTCAAGAGTCAGACAAGATGTCTTTTCAATTGCAATATTAAATATTCACATGTTAAAAACATCTTAATTGTGTTTTTTTAATGTTTTTTTATTTTTATTAAAAACATAGAGTAATGTTAACTGATCTAAACCATACACATACCCTAATGAAGTCTCAGCTTTGGCCTGGAGTTATTCATTTTCAGTTTTATTCAAATGAGCAGTGACGTACTAATGCAAGTCATGAGTTAACTTGTTTAGAGGGTGCTTTATAAATACAGATAAAACACTACTGAAAGTTAAAGAGGTTTTGAACAACATTCACAATTAGTGAGCGATAATGTAACAACAGTATTACAATTTGTATTCTATTCCTTTTCGCAGTCAGCCATTGCTCAGTCAAACAGGAAAACTTATGCTATAGGAGGAGTCAAACTTGCTGCGTTGGGCCACTTGAAAAAAAAATCTATGTTTGAGAACACCGGAGCCACAGTGTTTACATTTTTCAACGAAATCGGCTCACAAATGGTTTACTTGCAGCTGTCTCTGCATATTAAACTGGCACGGGAGAAAGTGTTTGACCACTGAAAACATTACATACATCACTGTACACTGGCCATAAGCGGGCTACCCTACACGAGGGCTTTTAATAACACAAACACTGAGCCTTGGAGATTATCTCCTTCTTAAATTCCTGACTCGTATTTCACGCTGCAAGAACCTAACCGTAACTCTGCACTGTTAGTCAGACAGCTGTGATGTAATCTGCCTGCTTCTATCTCGTCCAGTGAGCATGGCTTCAGAGACACATTCTGTCCTGATCTATGTAAATATGTCTCCCAGCGCCGGTGCCGATCTTTCCTTCACATTTCCTTATCGGCTAACTATCTTCCACGGCCTTTCACTCGCGCCCTTTCCACTCACATAAGTTCAGCTGCTCTTTCTTCTCCTTTATCACATTATGCTTTGCATGCAAGACGTCGTCCCATTTATCACTGGAAATAGGGCATTAGAAACTGATTATAGCATTCATGCATCAAGGACTAGTTTTGCATTTGGCCTATTTTACCCCTATCATAGGTTTTGGAAGGCATCGTCATTCACAGCCAACCAAACGTGATCCCCAAATCAGATATTCAGCTTAGGGTGTGCGTTATGCATAGATTGCTTGATCTTTGCTAAGGGTCATTTGAAGTTTGCAACCGGATTAGTTACAGAGGTGTGATGGCATTTTTTTTTTTTTTTTATCTAAAGGGTAGGTGGCTAAAGGGTAGGTCTAGGATTACTTCAAACCTCTTTTTGTACTTGCAAAGAAAAAGCTGCTGTACCTGCAGGGCTTGGAATACAATCAAAGTTCTCAATTTCCCCTCGTTCCAAGAACAGAATTATATCTATAGAGAATACTATATGCATTATTCTTACACAGCATGTCTTTGTGCAGTATAGTCATGTTTCTGTAGCCTCTCTAATACAGAAAAAAACGTATTATGTCGGATTAGAATTTGTTTACATTGGCTTTCAAAGAAAGACGAGTAAGAAAGAAAGTGTAGGGATCCCCAAAGATACAATGGAACTGAGCGGTAGGGAAAGTGAAGATCCTGGTTATTTTTCCATAAATAAATGTTGTGTTGAGTTATTATATAAACCTTTCATGATACACTGACTGTGAATACTACAATGTATATATTTGTATACTGAAAAACATGACTTTTGAGTACAAAGGCTGAAATAAAGTTTATATATATATATATATATATATATATATATATATATATATATATATATATATATATATATATATATATAGATATAGATATATGATAAAATTGTACAATATATGTATAGTCTTATATTATTTGGGATTTTGAGTTAGTTAGGCTGGTTCATTTACTAAAGAATTTATATAAATGCCTTTGAATGGGAAAATACTTCAGGAACCAAGGCTGCTTATAAAGTGACCATTGACTGTTGCGCTCTATTGTGCAGTGAAAAAAGGGCTCTTGCACTGAACTGGAGGCCTGACAGAAGCAAGAATAAAAACATCAGAAGGATTATTCTAAGCCTTTAGCTGAGGATTGGATTTTATTTCTTTCTTCCTGTTTTTTTTTTTTTACCCTTTTAATTCTAATACTGAAACTACCCTGAATGCATTTACAGCAAAGATAAGGTGTTTTTCTTACTTCCTAAGCAAAACTAATCTGACCTGTTTATTTCAAAATTGCTGTAAGGAGCTACATACTGTAAAGGGAGTTATGAAATAAGTCAGGCTTGGCTAGAAACCACAGCAGATGGGTTTTACACCTTTAAAAGCTCCTAATTTGTTGAGATAATGAGCTGATTATATTTAATTTCTCTCACACTCTGACATGACCTCATATTTTCAGTGAAACGGAAAAGTCTTGTTTATACCTGTAATTGTCTCATGATTACATAACGGTTGTGAGTCAGGCTAAACGTTAACTCAAAGGAAAGCTGGAAATGCAGCGGCAGTGTAATTCCTTTATGAAGCTGTAATGTAATTCAACACGGTCGAGCAGATGGTACCCCAGTTGACTGCGCTGATGACGATAATCAGGAAAGTGTCATTGTCAACCACCGCCAACAGTTTCCTGTGCCGAAACAGAGTGTTAATTAGTCACATGGTATATCCATTAAACTCCATTAATACCCAATGCTACATGATTTAATGCTTGCTGCACAAATTCAACTGATCAATTCAGATTGATTATTCCATTTAGAATTTTTAAAGGAAGCATATTTGCATGATATTTTGATATGCTATGCTTTTACTTCAATCCTTTGGATTAAATGCATGCATTCAAACTAAGCTAAACAATGACTCCTCCTCCAACTTTTTTTTTTTTTAAGTTAGATTGTCCATTGTAGTGGAAATAGTTTTTTGCTCCATTTTTGAGTTTATCATCAGTTGCTATTTGTATTTCTCTGTTAAAAACAGAAACCTGTGAGCATGTCATCATATCCTGTTGCCCAGAAGTCTGAGGTAAGCTTTGCAAGCTTTTATGTGTAGCGTAACCGTACCTTTAAGATGAAAGCCTTTTGTGCACTAATTATTGGTTAGGTTTACATTTACATTACTGCACCACTGTTTCTGCATGTGTTTAGTATCCTGCTGCTGTGGATTTCCAATTAAACACGAAGGGGAATTAGATTTTAATTACAAATTAAGAGTCAGTGATTTGTTTCATCTGACAACAGACACAAGAGACCTACACAGCCAAAATGGAGCTCATAGTTTTCTGGGACATTGTTATACAAAAACCAAAAAAGGCGGGTAATGGCCCATCTTGTACACTGCATAAAGCTGAGCTGAAACATAATGCCACACTATGCTTCATAAATCTCAAATAAAGTCATACAAAAGAGCTGCACAGTAATCATGGCCACAGTGATTATGGCCAAAAGAAAAAAAATCTAAAAAGGTGGGAAGCTGAAAAGCATGCAGTAAAAGAAAATGGCTCTTGATCATTGTTGCTGTTGCCAAGTCAAGGTATGAGCCCATGTACTGTGGCTCTCTTGAAGGTTTCAGTTTCAATAGGACGGGGGAAGGGGGGGTGCAGTAATGCAACAGATTTACAACCTGTTGTTGCAATGGCAAATCAAGAAGGAACATTTGAGCTGATATTTTTTATTTCCAGTCCTGAGTTTATGTTGAGTGGACGCTCTATCCATTGTTCAGTGTGTCCCCCACTAGAAGTGAAAGAAATCCCCGGGAAAGAAGGTGATGTCATACTTGAAATGAAGAAGAAGAAAAAAATGCACCTGATTACGAATTGTGTCGGGGAAGGAAAAAAGAAAATTCCCTCTTAATCCTTCATTTGACACCAGGGAATCTTGCCTGCTTGGAGGTTTCGGAGAAGTTAGTTTCATTATGTCTAGATTTACCATAGAAAAAAACAAACAAAAAAGAACGCCTCCACTTTTTAGTATTTGCTTCTTGAAGCACACCTCTAGTAATTGCTTGTCATTTTTTGTTTTGTTGAAGTAAAACGCTGTATTAATATGGTTAATATTGGATGTATAGTCAAACCACCAAAAACTACATGAATCACAGACCCTAAAATGACTAGTAACATAATTTAAATAAAAAGTACTGTTATATAAATCTTATGTTTGTGGTTTTTGACCACTAGGAGTTGCTGTCACTAATCTGCTCAGGTTACCTTACGCAAGGTGCCAAAGACATATCAAGTCGAACAGGAAGTGAAGTTTTTTCTTGGCAGCTTTCTTTAGGGTGATGCAACCAGGGAGATCATCAAAACCCAGAGAAAGCTATCAATTAGCACTCCTACTCATTCCAGTGCAAACTCTTCCACTAGCATGTGATACACACGCAAGTTGTGGTCACCTCACACATAATGCAAAACTAGGTAGTCTTTGTAGCAAATGTAAATATCACTAACCTGCAGAATAGCTGCAGGCCAGATATGAAAAAGTATTGTTTTTACCAACATTTAAAGTGCAGTGTTCTATTTCCCTCTATATATGCACTTATTGATGAATCAGTCTTTGAGGTTGCCTTTACTCATTAACCTGAGCCCTTGAAAGTACTAAACCTGTCAGTTTTTACACGTCCGATCACAGTGGAGGAAGGGGCGGGACAAATGCTAATTCTTTTCACGGACTTCAAAAAACAAAATTAAATTAAATTTACATGACAAATCTGACAACTGTTGTAAAATTATGTAAAAATGTAGCAGTTTTAGCTGTCTAGGCTAGTCCAGCTGTATTCAAGCTGGTTTAAACTGGTCTCTCAACCTGACCAGATGAAGGTGGCCAAAACACTTTCATAAACCAATCAACAGGACAGACTGCCAGACTAGCAAACCAGCTTAGGCTGGTTCAAGCTGTGCTTGTTTTCAGTAGGGATGTAAACAACATATAAGGTCAAGACGGTTGTGTGGGTATGTTTTTTCCCCTCAGAACCAAACTAAATCTTCACATTCCTATTTAAAGTTGGAAACAGAGAGATTTTTTTTACGTACACACAATCCTGAAAATCTCTAGAAATTCCTTGGCACAGTTATGGCTGTAAACATACTTACTTTTAGAATAAGCTTTGCTGTGCTTGGTCTTTTTCAGGGAGTTTAGGTACAACAAATTAAAGATCCTCCGTGAGGTTTGTCGGGTTAACCTCTGATTAATTGTTTCTGTGTAGCGCAGTCAGTTGTGGTGAGAGCACGCTACTGTAATTTTGCAGCTGCTGTCTTTAGCATGACCAATATGATACACAGTCCAACTGGCCTTCCAACCTCATACCAGAGCACTTGAAATAGTTTTCTTTTTGTCCCTCTGCCTATTGCTCCATCAGTCCAGAAAGCTGGGATTGTTAATATTATGGCTCTTCAATTCTGTAATTCATCCCAAACCATTAGACTAGTTTGAAGAATGTCATAACGCAGAGTTATGCTATTGCTCTCACACATGTCCTCTTGATAAGTGCAGACAGCTCCAAGGTTCACAGCACGAGGTAAGTCGGGTCACAGAGACCTGGCAGGAAAGTCTGTTGGAGGGTCATTTTTGTGCTTTCTCGAATGATTTAAGCAGGTCACTCCTGATCCCTCGTTTTTATATTCACTGTAATTGAAATTGATCAGCCGTACCCACCCTTAACCAAGGGATATGTAGAACTTGGGCAAGCGCAGCAACATCCTCTGGGCATGAAGTAGGACATTACCCATGGCTGCCTTGGAGGAGGTCCAGACCCTGACCGACAAACCAGAGTGAGTCGGCCCCACGACGTGGCAATGCCTCCTCCAGCGCCTGGGGAAGTATTTGCGAGATTCCTCAGTTATATTTTCATAGCTAAATGATGTATTTATCTCCCTCTGTGGTGAGTCAAATATATGCATGAAACACATCTTGGGCAAACATCTCCAGGGAAAGGAGGAGGAGGAGGGAGTGAGGGGGAGAAAAAAAAGGCCATGATTCGATCAGCTTGTCAGGGAAACGACACGGTGGAGAAGGGAGAGCGACGTAACATAGAAAGATTCACTGCGATCTCATTATTTCCTGCCATAAAAGGGTTTTACCCTGCAGCGCAGCCACTCTCGCTCGCCCCAAGAGTGACAATAGCCCTCAGGAGAAGGAGGTCACAGGTGAGCGAATTGATTTCACACTCGTCCCCCGGCTTTGATAACTGACATTGTCTCATGTTCCATGCTGTTAGCGACTGTCCGTACGGATGGCCCTCTCGGCGCTGATCTGCTTGAGTTATTCACTAAGTAAGATGTGAGGAAGACAGCTCTTTTGAAGTAGCTCATTAAGTATTCCCTACAGATGATTCCACACTTAGGCTGATTAAAACGAGGTAAATGGGGCCCATGTGAAGAAGCTGGGAGTTCAAAATTAAGGTGGCATGCCAAGCTAAGAGGACTGAACTGTTGAACTTCCTACCTCTTCGTGCTCTTTGTGAAAACTCGGTCCTTTTGTGCACTCGCTGATGATCCCATCTTTGAGGTTGGACTTTTGTTGAACTTTTCTCATTAACCTGTCCAACCCCTTTATGCCCTGAGCCCTAGAAAGTGCTTAACCTGTCTTCACATGCAGAGAGACCCGCACACTTTAACACCCAAAACCCTCTACACACGCCGCAGTACAACAAACGCTCATACTGGCACACACTTGCGTGGCACAAAGAGTTCAAGTACTTTGCATGACTGTTTTAGGGGATGTGTTTCATGAATAATGCAACTTACTAAATGTAGGGACGCTGAGCTAGTTAGATGGTAGGGCTGGTTTTAGAAGGATTTTAGCGAGTTTTCAGCTGTCAAGTCCAGCTGGTCGACTAACTAAACAGCAGCTTGCCCCAGCTGGGAAACCAGCAAAACAGTTTAAGCAATGTTTTTTTCAGTAGCATGACAGTAGCAAAGTATACATTTTCCAGTAACAAGCTAATCTATTTAACAAGTAGCGGTACAGCATGACAAAACAGAAATGCTATTGCGCACACGGATTTGCAGCCAAGATAGCTGAGGCGATAACCAAACACAGTTTTTTTTTTCCTTTTTATGTATATTTGGGAAATGTGTTTTGATTTGTTAAATCAGCTGAATAAAATCTATATGATGATTTACTGATTCCTGTTTTTTGTGCCAGATAAATATTATTCCGAAGTGGTTGTTTCTTAGGATAGTTGTATTATTAAAAATATGAAATATTTAAATAGCTCCTTCAAAAGCGTTAATATTAGTTAGCTAAGTTTTGTGCAGTACATAACTCAAAGAAAAGCACAGCTTTAACTGCTGTTAATGATGAATATGTATAGATTCAAATTAGCAGTGGAAAACACACAGTACCTGTCTTATTCTCACTCACACTTTGTTTGACACGATAAGACTGTTGTCTTTGCAGTGACACCTCATTTTTTTTTATTTCCCTGACCCCAAGATAAGATGTAAGTGTGGTTTTTGAAGTGTAATTCTCATGAATAATGTGGACTGTTAAAAGATTTGGATTTCACATAGAGGCTGAACACCTGGAGCCAATTATTTAACCTCCAAATGAGGCATCCAACAGCAGCTGTTTTGGCTGGGACTTTTGCCCATTTACTGGATGGAAGGATTGAGCTTGTCTTTAAGATGCTTGGCTCAAGATCCAGCCTACTGCCATCACTCAGAATCACGTTCCAGGGACCGAAATGAGATGGTGCACTCTTAACCCCAGAAAAGGATGCTTTAGTGTAATTACCATGACAGGCACATACTTATTGCTGTATTTGAGATACTGAATGGTCTGAAGTCTTCACATTTAAATGTGGTAAACGTACAGTGATGATCTCCTTTAGGAGGTTTGATTGGAAACACATGCAGACAAGATCCTGGTAACTGGACATGAAGGCAACTTGTTTGACAGCACTTATTTTATAACAGTTGGCATGTGACCCATCCTACTATTACCATGTGTCTCACAGAGCCCATCAGATGTTCTTCAGCACTGAAATCTTGCATTTAATCATGTCACGCTCTTTCTTGTAGAACTGCTAAGGAGATTTAATTTCAGCTAACTTATCCTACATTTCTATTGGCAAATTGCAAAGTGATGCATGGACGGCAATGCCCGATATTCCCTAAGGTAGCTGTGTAGAGCAAGTGGTGTCAAAAAGTTTGGAAATGCTGCAAATCGGAGGCAAAAAATGCCAGGTGGCAGTAAATTACCGTGAAGTTAGGCCAAGACTGTGATCTGTCATGAATATTTCAAAATCTGTTACAGATACGCCAGATGGAGTTTCAAAATGAAAAATAAATAAATAATAATAATAATATTTACCTTTATAAAAGGAGATTTTCTTTCAAACGTTTCTTTCTTTCTTATACTGTAGTAACTTTTCCATTTAATGAGGGTAGATTAATTTAAATGGCAAAGCCAAAATCACCATACTAGTATTCCGTATTAGTCCTGAGCTATACATCATTCTCAGATTCAGAGGTTGCAAAATTGCTTTGCAAGAGGGAATTTAACTTGTTCAATTATATGTTTTTCACATAAGCCATTACTCCCAAAAAATGTTCACAGTTGCAATCAATTTAAAAAAATGGTCCTTTGGAGACATTGATACCAAAAGGCATGGGTTTTGTGCGTCATATGAATGACTGTGATGCAAACAAGATCAAGAAAGAATATTTGAGAGCAATTGAAGATTTATATATATGTGGGCTTACATTTCATTATATTTAATTTAATTGCAAATGCAGTTTGCATGCCTTCTTTGTGGCTAGGGTGTGGATGGGTCAAGAAAAGTGTACTTAATAAACATTGCATGTACACTTTAGGCACACTGGGCGTTCTGAAATAAAGTTAGCATTTCTCCAGCATTAATCATGCATAAATGTAATGATTTTTATTTATTTTTTTATTAAAAGCACTCATAGATCTTACTAAATTTAATAAATATTCCACAGTTACAAGGAAGCAGACCTCAACTGTTTTGGGTAGCACTGAGGGATTTCTTCCATACCACCGAACACATAGGGTCACAGCTCTCGGACCCCAGCTGCACCTCACCACTTCTTTGTAATTGGGCTCCATTGTGTTTCTGAAACGCTTGAACTTGTCATGAGGCACTGTGAGTTTGCATGTATAACAAATAAAACAAAAAGAGCACATACAGTAATATGCGAAGTGCCCCATTTAGAGTCTCAAGCGCTCGTGACAGCTCAGAAATTACAATGTCTTTTTGCACCCTCAGGAAATTAAGTTGGGACCGCAATGTGTTCAAAACGAGAGCACTCACACCGAGCCAAATCCTTTTTCATTTGCATGTTTTGTGCAAATTCCTGCGAGTCGATGAATTAAAACTGTGCGAGGTAATAAATCGAGCTTGCATTCTTTTGTCTGGATCGCATATTAATGTGGTTGGTTATGTGGAGCTTGTTATTTTCTTTTTCTTCATTTTCCAATTACAGCCAAAGAAGTTGAAAGACTTATATATATATATATATATATATATATATATATATATATATATATATATATATATATATATATAAGAAAGAACATACCATGTCTGAGTGGAACCCTTGGCTCCCAGAAACCTTTGCATGGACCTCAAACTAATTTGGACGGAGCGTGCAGTCCAGATCCCCGCATGGCCCCAGCTGACAATGCTCCATATCAACACCCTGACGATTGAGAGATCTAGAGTGACATGGGACCCTCTTCCATTCATAATAAAACAATTAAGTTGTTTGCTGGGGAATGGACGGAGTGTTCCGTCAAGCTACGGATTAGTCTCCTGTGAGCAACTGCGTGATTCCCGTTCCCCCCACAACAGAGGCGGACAGCTGGAGGTGCTGGCGGAAGCAGGCTTCGTGCTGTCTGCTAGGCCATCTGGAAAAGAGCAGGATTCCAAGGCTGATGGTGAGGTGAAGAAAAGTGCTTTCCCTTCTGCTCAGCAGCGCCGTGATTTGTGTTACGCCATTTGTGAAAGGACCTGCACTTTCTCTCTGAGGCTATTCTGACATTTCTCACTTCCCATCTCCTGCCCCAGGCATTTACAAGGGCCGGTGGAGAGATTTTCGCATCCCTGGTGGCGATGCAACGCTCTTGCACATCGACTTTAAGGGCCCGGAGGAGAGAATTGTGTCCATCCGATAGTATTTCTTTAATACAGCCTCTTTAACCTTTTAACACAGTTATTTAAGGGGCAGGTTGCACTCGGTTGTATAAAGGGGTCAAGACTTTCTGAACTCAAAACGTCTTCTGAGTCCAAAAGGAACTTTTTTTGCCTTGTGCTTTGGCAACATCAGACAGATAAAGTTTAAATGCTCGACCACCCATACTGAAGTTTTCCGATTCTGTGTTAAGAAACTTTTCCCGCCAGTCACGGACTAGCAATTAGGACAAACCAAGCGGCCAAAGTTTTGTAGGTTAGCTAGGCCCTGTTAGCCCTGCTGGAAGATGCTGTAACTACACCTTTTTGTTCTAAAGCAGTGTTTTTATACATTGCCAACTATTTAAAATTATTCATGAATTCTGACAATATGTATTCTGATAGAGATTCTAATGCACATTAAAATCATTTGCTTTTTGTGAAGCATGAAATAAAGAATTTGGCAAATGTGTGTTATTTTGATATTATCAGCATATTAGATGTTTGTTTACTGGTGCTCTAGAATGGAGGTCATATAGATCCATTTTACTTATTTGTGTAAAGATCGCCCATTTTAAATCTGTATCTGAACAACTGAAATCGAGATGAATGGGAATGCTGACAGCTCGTATTACCAATGGATTTGATGAATTATGTGATGTTTTGGTAAATTAGTTAGTTTATTTGACTTTAAAACATTCGAACTTGATTGATAACATTATGGAAATCAACATTTAAATAGATGTGAAATGAACTTTAGTTTGTATTCTAATGTAAGCTATGTCAATCGCTTACTGAGCAATGACTAACTTTTTCCATTCTGTTAATTTTCTTACCATCATGTAAATACGTTATAATGAAATGTAAGTGCCTGAGATTGGCCAGAGCATATTTCGAAAAGTCTTTTTTGTTTTATGTATTTATTTAAAACAGAGTTTTAAAAGGTTCTGCATACCAAAACTGACTCATTTGCTTTCTCAAATCCTTCCTAATGCCATTTAGTTGTAGGGCAGGAAGACAAATTACAGTAAATCTCAGTGACTACATTTTTCCAGTGTTTCCCAATGTTATTTGTACCACTTTTTCAAAATCAGTGCGGAAATGTCATATTATATTGGCTTCCATTTAGCATTTGCCTGTCGTTGCTATTATTATTTAAACACGCGAAGAACACGCACACATTTATTAAGCATTTCTATTATAGCATGAACCAATCAAATTAGAATCTTTCCTAGTGCTCTTCTTAAATACCCCCCGAGGTTCAAATACCCTTGGTCTGTCGAAGCCTCATGTCTTGCGGTTGTGCTGATTGGCTGATCTGTGTCCTGTCTGTCTGTCTGTGGACAAGGTGTTTTGGAAAGCTGAGACTGAAAGCTCTCAGCACTCAGAAGGACATGGCGAGTGATGGGGCCAAGCAGAATGGGCTTTAAGTGTGTGAAAACTGAGGCTTGATAACAGGTTTTGGGATCATTTCCATTTAGTCTGTTTGTTTTTAAAACGTTGTTGCTAAGCAGTAGTCAAGTTGGTCTTAAACATGGCGGCAATGCAGGAACACTTGAGGCGCATATACTTCTTAACATCTAATGTCACTTTGATTATCACCTCCCCTCATCTAGTTCATCAGTTTTACACAAATAAATATACATTTCTAAACCAGTGCAGCAAATTTTGCTCTATGTTGAAAGTTTGTGCTATTTTTTTGTTGTTTTTGGTTTGATTTGTTGGCACCAAACACTCAACTTTCTGAATTTGGTGCTTTGGTGTAAACCGTGCTAGATGTATTTTTTTTTTTCTTTTATTAAAAAAAGTTTAAAATAACAGCATTTACTTAAAATGTAAAATATTTTGTAATATTATAAAGGTCATACAATGCTACAATCATTGTCCTTTATAAATATGCGTTCCGGCTTGGAATGCAGGATTTAGTTTCGCCACTGCCAGTTTACCCAATCGTGTTTGGAACCCGGGTTGCCAGTTGAGGAAAACACAGCGCATTTCATTTCAGTCATGGAAGCTGGGAAACAAAAGGGGTTTAAGCAGGAAATACAACTTTCTGTAAAAAAAAAAAAAAAAACATCTCAGTATGTTGAATTTAGATTGCAATACCTAATTCAACCACTCTCAATCCTACATATTTAAGGTTTTAGGAAAATATTTGATCATTTTTAAATTTCATTCCTCAAACGTTTGAATATATTTTCACTACATTTTAATCAGCAACACTGATATTAGTTTCAATTTTCAACATTGATAATAGTAAGAAATATTTCTTGAGCTCAAATCAGCACATTGACAGTGACTTCTAAAGACTCTAAAAACACTTTATATGATAGTCCACTTAATACATTCTACTTAGTAAGTAACTTTGCAACTACATGTAATTGCAGCTAGCATTCATTCGAGTAATAGTAAACTGTCTACTTAAAATCTTCTATCACTTTATTTTGATATATCCACAATATACAACATATTGAATATCAGAAACTTTGCAGGTATATGTCAACTTATTCTACTAACCCTAAACCTACCCTAACAGTCTACTCTGAGAGCTAGTAGACAAGTAGTTGCAAATGAGTGAGAATTAGTTGACATGTAGTTTACATCTAATTGCATAGTTTTACTTTTACACTTTTACTTTTTTTAGTGTACTATCAAAATAAAGTGTAATCATATTTTTAAATGTCAAAATAGAAAGAAGTCATTTAAAATTCTAATAACATTTCACAATATTGCTGTTTTTGCCGTATTAAAAAAGAGACCCTTTTCAGTCTACTATATAGTATATGTACTGTAGCTCTTCTATTCTTCTAGCTTCCATGTTGAATAAAAAAACTTTCTCCTATTCATTTTTTTCTGCGAGTAATCTGTTTATTTTGTCTCTGACTGGATTCAGCACTTATTTCCAAGATAATGAGGTACAAAGACAGGAATATGGCTTGATCCAGTGATCATTTTCAGCTATAATCCTACCTTTCGCCTTCTCTATTTCCTTTATGAGGTCTGTGCAGCGAAGATGGCTTCTCTTCACTGAGCAGCTATTATTAACTGCAATGACAATCACCTTTCCAGACTCCCACTGGTGTGTTTATACTGAGTCTCAGGTGGAAAACTCCTGGTGTCGGTGAACGTAGTTCCTCATCAGCGAAGCTGTCACAGAATGATACCTCATCTCTCAAAGGGGCTGTTGACCCATCTATCACTATCACATCTCTGCTGAGCATTACCTTCAGTTATGATTAATCACAGTGATTGTGCATAGAAAAATACTGGTATTTTTGCTGGAGGGTGAATTTCTGAAGAAAATTGTTTTTTGGAATATAGTATGAAAAGTTAGTTTCTGGTGTATATTATCATATGGAGCAAAAACACTTTGTGTTTTTATGATATTTACATATCAGGCTGGTAGAGTGGAGACCATCTGTCAAAAGACTGTATATGCTGATCTCCACAGAGACTCTTGGCCCAGAGCTGTTTCTTTCATCACCCTCTCTGCCATCAGTCTTTCTGATAGACACACTGACACTAAAAGAGTGAGAGTTTGTTCAGAGTTGATGTTACCTAGCAGCCACTTTTTTATCTTTTTGAAACAATAGGCTTTCTCATTATACTCATTATGCTTTATCACACAATCAGTCAAAAAGCTTTACTTTATTTTTCCTATATATATATATATATATATATATATATATATATATATATATATATATACCCTTGTAAACTCTTTTCCTTTCATCTGAAATGAATTAAAATTACATTTAATTTTGCTATTCTGATTTATTTATTTATTATTTTATTATTATTATTTTATTTTTGCAATTCTGAAACATAATGTAGTGTTTGAACTCTTCTATTCTATTCTGTAGCTGAATAAATAATGTGAGATTTATAATAATTTTTTTATGATTTCTGATTAGATATTTTTTGATAAAGGTGTTCTCAGGCATGTCTTCAAGTAATATGATAAACGAGAGTGCTTAGTAAATACTTACCTCTATTCATACTGTTATTCGGAATCATTATTTCATCTCTTAATTTTATGTAATGGTTGCTAAGTAACATCGCATGTCGCCTTATCAGAATGTTCAATCGCAAGTTTATATATCGGTGGTTTGAAAGAGCTTTTAATTCAGCTCATCCAATCAGAATGCCATTTGACTTATCAAAGTTTTCGCTTTTACCTGTTGTCTCTCTCGCTATATGTAGACACAATTGGCCCAAAGAAATTTCCTAAGATCTAAAGACAAGGCACAAGACATCTAAAGCAAAGCCACCTTCATTTCACCCTGAAAGATATCCTACCAGGAGCACATGTCTGTGGACCTGAGAAAGAAGCCAGTTCTTTTGTGTGGAATCAGGGCTATGGACAACATTACCCTCATCCTTCCTCTCTACAGAACAATAGAGCTGGCACTGAGCTCACCACTCACACTAGAACCCAGTACGCTAGTTTCACAAGAAGGACTGGAACGCAGCCAGAATTCCACTTTGTAAACTATGACTCACCACTGAGAGCAGCTTCTCTTCAATAACGTATGTGACGATAAAGCC
Source organism: Puntigrus tetrazona (assembly GCF_018831695.1). Lineage (NCBI taxonomy): Eukaryota > Metazoa > Chordata > Actinopteri > Cypriniformes > Cyprinidae > Puntigrus > Puntigrus tetrazona. Next base: position 23,697,443 of record NC_056707.1, read on the forward strand.
CAGATTAATGAAATTATGCTATGGGCCCTGTTTGCTAAAGGATTCCGATAGGACAAATTAGCTAATCAAATACCTGTACAGCTGTGCCAAATAAGACATTGGCAGTGTTTTTCAATGACCAATGCTTTCTTTCTTTCCAACAATCCATTGTTTTGCAAATTAAAACATGCTTATTATTAATTTTTGATTCAAATATATGTGATAAATAATAAAATAATGTATTTGGTATCATCTTGTATAAGCAGCAGTTTTTAAGTATTCCCTTTGCTTTTGCTTTGTTGTAAAGCGTATCACCGTCCTTGTGATCTTCCTTTTACGTTTTAGATTAGTCTGTTTGTTCAAAGTAAACATTTAAATGCTATACATCAGTAACTGAGCGCTTCTAAATCAGCATGCGATAATTGAGAGGCTGCAACATTAATGTTACAGGCATTATATTGGCTCTGAACATATGGTCAGTTTCATTGCCAACCGTCTTGAGGAACCAGAAGTTCTGCATGCTTACAGAATGATGTTTGACAGAAGCCGATTAAATGGTTTGTGGCTGACACCGGAGATCCCATAACTGCTTAATCATATTGTTTGCTCTACATGGCAATTTTGATGGGTTGGAGTGTTTGTTTGGTTCCTCCAGTTTTGCAGGAGTGACACATTTGACCTTTAAGTAATCTAAAAACGTGTAATTTACGATATGACTTAATTTACGTGTTTTCACTTCTTCCAGGTTACCACAGTTACTCTGATAAGAGTGCCAATCATCTATGTAAATTGCATACAGCATTTCTGGGGGAAGTCACGTTTGCCAAACGAATCGGCTGTTCGAAAGACTGCTTCCTCTGTTACCACAGCGACCGGTAAGCAAAGGCATCTTAAGTTTCATGGCATTGTTCGAATGCATTATTTCACTGGGAACATTGCACTCACTTATGGAAAAACATAACACCTGTGTAATGTAGCAGTGAGGTTCCTGTCATAACGTCTCATACTGATGTATGCTCTGTGTTACTCAAGTCTTTTAGCTGCTAAAAATCACAATCTCTATTCCAAAGATGATTCAGAGTGTTCAGTGATGTTAAAGTCTCTGAGCAGTTGAATGTATTTTTCATGACAGATGCCAAACATTATTTATAGTGTTTATGTAGAGTGCAGATATTTAGTTTAGATTGAGATTTAAAAATCAAAGCAATCAAAGCAAAATAAAATGTCTATTTAAGTGCATTTTAAGTATTTATTTTTTATTTAAGTGATAGTATTTAGCATCTATATTTTCTGCTCTATAGATATTAATATTTGTATAAGCAAGTAAATATTTGTACCACATTTGCCAAATTTTTGCTATTTTATCAGTTTACTTTAACATATTGATAACAAATTAGTATAATACATATACTGATTACAAAATATATGTTGAAAATTGTAGTCAGTAATGTAATCACGATAATAAGAGATTTATTAAAAATTTCCTTCCAGCAACATCTTACCTACCCCTATAGTGTACATACTGAGTAACAAAACTGAGTAATTTTGAAATTATGAACCAATATATACATAGTATACATACAGTTTTGTTTGCAGATGCAAATTGGACTTATATTAATGCAATGACATTTTTAAAAGTTTCCAAACACCTATTGGGGCCATAGTTTATCTTCAAACATCATATCTGAATGGATTGGCTCATGCTATTTTCTTTTTTCCATTTATATTTTCAATTAAAGGAGTATAGGAGCAGCAGTCTGTGTTCATTTAAAGCATGTGATCAGTAGAGCTGTTGTTAGGATCGAGGTAGCAGGGCCTACACGTTGAACGGTTCCACAGCATTGCACTTTGGAATTTATGGGCCTGAAAATAACTGTTCTGCCGAGCAATCATACTGTTCCCATGTCAATTATTAACCATGACTATCCATAGCTTAATGCAGTATTGGCTGAATCAATCAAATCTGCAAAAATGGAGAAGGCCAAGTAAAAGACAGAAAAGAAACAGACTGTTTGATGCTCTGAACGTACAACACTGGCATCCGAATACAACGGCTCTGTTTCAAAACCCAGAGAACAGCATTGTGGTCTACTGCCAAGACACCCATTCATTAGGAAACAAATCTATGCATAAGCATCACAGTAAACAAGAAATATGACTCACAATTGATTATAATAGAGTTCGGTTAAAGCAAGTTACTCAGAGCTTGTGTGAAATAAATGAATAATTGATGTTGAATAAAAGCCAATTTTTTTTTGGTTTGGTTTGGTTTTCCATAAAGGAAATGTGCATCTCATACACAGTTACAGTATTTTAATCTGTTGGAGATGCCGAAAGTTCTGTATAAGGCTGCATTTATTTGATTGGAATTATAGTAAACACTGCAATATCGTGAAATACAGTTACTATTTATCTACTTGGAATATATTTAAACATTTAATTTTTTAATTTAAGAAATGATATTAATATGACATTTCTTATTATCCTTTTGGAAACACGTGGGTTGGCTCCTGTGTAATTTTTAACATTCTTTGATTAAAAAATAAATAGAATAGAATAAATAGAACAGCATTTATTAGAATTTTAATAACAATGTGGAAGTTTTTTCTGTCACTTTTGATCAATGTAAAGCATATTTCTTTCTTTTATTATTTATTTATTTATTTTCATTATTTTTATTTTATTTTTATTTTTTTTTTGGAATAAAAAAAAACATCCCAAAAGCATCCCAAAAGCATGCAGTGAGAATCATGTATGAGAATCATGCTAGTATGATCTAGCATAACAAGCTGTAAAATGGTGTGAAATGGAAGATATAGTTATGATTGGATTTTTCTGATGTTGTAATAGTTATGAGATATGACAGTAAATGATGCTCCTCAGATGCCATGCAGTGCATTAAAACCACCCTGTAATGTCTGACCCACACACAATGATTCCATTTGGACTCATCCTGAAGGGATCCAGAAGTCCTCACTTTTTTCCCCTCATTTCTCTTTTATGCACAGATCTAACTCAAATCTGGTGGTCCTGGGCTGCGGCCACTAATGAACTGTGGCTTTTTGCTTTGGGCTGTTCTCTATTAGTTTTCTGACTGTGAAAAACAAAGAAGGGGGGAGAGGATGGCACTGTTCCAGTGTCTAGTGAGCTGCCTCACGGACACCATTTTTCCCCAGTGTAATATGGTGGACAAATAGATATAAATATACCGTATGTAACCACAAATACTGTTTTGTTTGATTTGAGCTACATATGTTTATGTTGATACCATTGTTGCCAGATTGTGATTTCAGTTTCAGTTCCCATTTAAGCTGATATGAGCTTTTGTCTATTGCCTAAATAGAAAATAGCCACCAGTGAACTCTTAAAGGGGCATAACACACACAGTTTCATCCAAACTCATGTAAATCTTGAGTACTTATAGAGCAGTGCTTCATCCTTCACATCTCCAAGTCTTTAGTTTTATAAATTTTTAAAGAAAAATCCAGCTTTATGATTCTGTCTGAAAAAGCCGAGCTCTTGGAGGTGTGCTGTGTGGGTGGAACTAAAGAGCGACGCGAGCACTTGTGCCGGTTTCCAACAAAACACAGACATCGGATGCTGCTTCACTTACTGTCTCCAGCTCTGAATCATGCCGGGACTGCTCCATCTTTTCTGTATCAAACGCTGTGCAAGTACAGCGTCAAACTGGGCCTTATTTATAAAATGTTTGTCAGCAAATACGCTTGTGAAACTTCGCTGCTGCCCCAGAGAAACAAACTATTTACATTATTCTGAGTTCTCCAGGAAGCTGAACAAGGTTATCCCCCCTCCCCAACCCCCAGGAACCAAAAGTAGAAACTATACTCTCATTCCGGCGTAATGATCAAGGAACTTTGCTGTCGTACCATGGCTGCAGCAGGCGCAATGATATTACGCAGTGCCTGAAATTTCTGGGGACTATTTTCTGGCGCTGTGTAATATCATTGCTCCTAATCAGATTAAATGATCTATGCTAAGCTGCAGCTGAAAGTCTGAGATTGTCTAAATGAATAAAAAAAATGGTAAAACTTAACTGTTTAACTTGACATTTATCATGAAAATGATCCTATTTTCAAAAAAAGTGGCATGTTCGTTTAAAGGGTCATGAAACTGCTCTGTTTCAGAGGTGTTTTTGAAGAGGGGCGTTGTTCACTGGGGACAACGTGTGAGGGTAAAGTGTGAGGGAAAATGCGGAGATTGCATAAAAGCAGAGTTACAATAAGTGAATATATACTACTAAGTTGCACAGCGCCAATGTACGCACACACACACACACACACACACACACACACACACACACACACACACATTGGCAATATGGACTTGGAAGGCTACTCTAAACCAAATGCAAATTACGGGGGTTTGGGGGTTCTGACCATAGCGTTAACAACAACGCTGAAATACAAGCACGGCTTCTGTCAGTCAGATGCTTGTGAAAGTTACATCTGTTATTATAACAAACTGCGTGTTTTCTTTCAGAATCATCACTGGCTGGTAAAAATAGGTTGCATGAAAGTTTTCACCTAAAAATTAAGATAATTAAGATAATTACATTTTAGACCCATAGTAAGTAATTTTGCCCACGAAAATAACACCCTCTGAGAACTTCTGTTCATCTCTGATAAACACACGGTGATGTTTCATCCACATAAATCCACTTTTTTAAATGAATCTTATGAATCAATGATTCAGTAAACTATTCATACAGGCAGTGGCCGTTTGTCAAACATAATGTGTAGGCTGCCTACTTCATCAAGCCTGGTTTACTTCAGTTAACTGAGCATTATGTTATTCAAGAGTCATGAGCATAATACAACAATTTAGACCTAATTATGAAAAATGGGCAGATATATGACTTTTAATATTCTAAAATAAGCCTACAAATGCCATATACTACAGATGCAGTATTCCGTTTTGAGAAATGGCCAGTAACTTTGTTTCTAAATGAATCAGTCGTTTCACTGATGTGCATATGGAGTATTTTTTAACCACTTATTTGTATTTTTGTGTGGTGAATTAAAATGTATTTCCAAAGCTACTTATATTTCAGCTTCCCATGTCTAATGCCTATTCTTCAGTGTTTGTTTTTTGCAAAACTAACACAATGATAACTACTATCTTTAATAATTACATGTAAAAAAATATTAATTTGACAGCCCTATTAAAAACATTGAATGTTTTTTCTCTCTCTCAAAGTAATAGTAAAACATGTTAGAAAACATACTAAAAGTTTTAGGCCTTCCATGTTTTAAATGGGTTTGTTGGTTCACTATAACAAATCTAGAGAAATTTTGAATCACATCACTTGCTCAACAATGGATGATC